>NC_137787.1:71662684-71910184 GCF_963383645.1 Muscardinus avellanarius
GTCGCCTCGTGTGCCCATGTACACAAGCACGCGCATGAGTGCGCGCGCACACACAGGAAATCCCCACTGACAGAATAAAAGAGTAATCAGAGAAGGTTTTTCAGTATGGGTTCCTGAGTGGATTCACAGAAAAATTCAATTTTTTTCAAGGATTTAGTTCTAAAATGTAATGATTAAAGAATATTTAAATCTACCTCCTTCATAAATTTTATCCGAGACAGTCATGAAGCATCCAAGTTCTTTCTTTTTGTTGCATTATGCCATCACAGTAAAGTGTTATCAATTTATATTTCAATATTTTAATTCATGAATATTAAGAGTTATAGAGTGGAAAATGTGATGTTTTCCTTTCTTGAAATTGTTTATGCTTATATGATTGGTTATTTACAAGGTAAACATATTAAATAAGTTATTCTCCTACTATTTCCTTGCTCTTTATAGGAATACATGTTAAGTATACATATGAGAGAATATTCAACCAATAAGAAAGCTGTGTAACTCTCAAGAAGCTGAGCATTTTCCCAAAGCTACTAAGCTACTATAAAACTCGATAAACTTTAAGAAGAGATTAAGATTTCTTAGCAATGTTGCAGTTCTATAATTAGTCTTAATATAGATGAAGAAGAGGGTAAAACAGTTTCTAAGTAAAAGAAACACCCAAGAAGTGTGCCAGCTCCTAAGGAGCCAATCCCAACCCTGCTCTGGTTCTCTGCTCTCCTCTTTCCCTCTTCTGCTCTTTTCTCTTCTCTATTTTGGGCTTCCTTTTAGATGGCGGGTTCTATTGAACTTTAATAGACAATTTCCATTATCTTGTCATAATCCTGTGTTTTTCTAAATTCACTTGAATATAATTTTTGAACCAGATCATTCTAGTTCTGAATATTATCCCAGATGATTGGGTCTGATAGCCCAGTATTAGGTTTTTCTAATGAGAAATTAACTTGATTATAATGGAATCTATTTTAAAGCCTCACAAATGTTTTATTTAAAAAAAGAAAAACTAAATAAGAACAGTTACAATCTTTGCTTCTTCATATTTATAATTAGGTGCACAAGAAAATTTGAAAGAAATGTCTCATCTCACTAACAATTCATTAAACCAAACATTAATAAGAAATAAAAATTGCCATTTGAGAAAATTTTTCTCTGTATGCAGTATGTAGGGTTAGAAATAATATTGAGCCAATCAATTTTATCTGTATTTCATAATTCATAATTTAAATGTTATGAACATTGTAAAGAATTTTCACCTAAAATTTTGATGATTGAAATTTTAAGTCAGAGGCATGATGCTTATGTATATAAATTAAATTTTAGTTACAAAAATTACTTTTAAAAATATAGAAACAAAAATTTCCTATCAGTGGATGCTTCAGAAAAGAATGTATTAAATGTTCCTCCTAATTTGGCCCACACAGATGCACATGAGGTCCTCTCACAGATATATATATATATATATATATATATATATATATATATATATCCCACGTTTAATTAGAACATCAGATTGAAAATTTTCTATTCTACAATTAAATCAAAGGTCTAAAAGGAAAAGCAGCACATTTCCAATTAAACCAACTAAGTACAAGTTAGTTACTACCATGTCCCATTTCTAAAATAGTAGGTTTTGTTGGCACGCTTTAGGAAGTAAATATTTACCCAGAGAAATGTAATTTCCTTCTCGCTTATTTAGAAACTGCATGAGCTGCTTTCTGCTTTCTAATTTTCTTTTTACTATTTAAGGTGGTAGAGAGATTTCTCATTTTCTTCATTTTGATATTAGGATTGCACAGTTGAACTTGTGTATACTTGAAAGGAAAAAGATAGCATTTTTTCCCTTTTTAATTAGCAACTTTCTTTCTTTCACTATACTTTTATAATTAAAAAAATAAACCTTGGTGTAACATCAGTGCTTATTTCTAAAGTTATTTTGAATAACATCTGCTGATGAGAGACATGCAAACAACTTTCATGCCGGTAAATGTGATTACTAATAATTTCATCATGATTGCTATGACTACAATTTACTTATTCTTAATTTATTTTTATAATGAACTGCTCCAGTAAAATGACAAATGATTCCATTAGTTAAGAAACTAAAATGTCAATTTGCATGTGGTCTTTGGTGACTAATTTGCTGAGTTGAGGTTTTTGTTTTCGTTATGATAATAATATTTGGCTATGCTTTGTGAGCAAAATTTATGAGGTCTTAAATATTAATCTTTCGATTTACTGAAACAAGGTAATTTTCAGTCTAAAAATGTGAGTTTCACTTTTAGGGTCTTGAATACACAAGTTTCAGGCACAAACTTCTGAAATGTTGTCATCCAGAAAAATAATGCTTACTTTGTTTCCTAGGATCAAAATAATTCTTTTCACTAATGATTGCAAATATCAGCTCATTGCTAACACAGTTTCCAATGGCAAACATTACTCAGTTGTCAGTAAAAGAAAAGGGATTACATCAGCATTCAGAGGAAAAAATGTTCTATTCCTTCTTATTCCATAGTCTATGTTCAATCAGCCTGGAGCTAATGGAAGCCCTCCAGTGCTGAGAAATAAACAAACGCAGTTGGGCAAATAGTCCAAAATCAAATCTAGTATATAAGGTGGACAATACATAGTTAGTTCCATTACTGAGTCCTCCCTTGGGAGCTGGAGCAGCTTCTGAGCTGGTCTCATTACACACCAGCACCATCTGTAGCCAGTCTGAACCTGATTTGGGAATGTATAAAGTACACGAAAAGAATAGACTCAGAATTGGGAGTCAGAGAATCCTATTTCAAGTTTAAATTTTGCTTGCGAAAGATCATTTGGTTTTAGACTCAGCAAACAGTGGGCCTCATCACTCACAATGAGGAACGCATGTAGCAAGGATTACTTCAGATCAGGGAGATTGAAGGTAATTGCTACTTTCCACAGGGATGTATGTGGCTGGACTATATAGCTCAAGAGAGTTACAGCATGGTCCCATTAGCCACAAAGCTTCTATTCCACTTCAAATGGCAAGCACCCTTTCCCCATGGCATTTGTTTTGTTGTTGGGAGTGTGGATGCTGTTGTTGTTACAGTGCATTATTTAATTCTAAACTGAAAGTGGAAAAAAAGTCAACGGCATTGGTATCCTTAAAGATAATCTGTGTGTGTGTGTGTGTGTGTGTGTGTGTGTGTGTGTGTGTGTGTGAATTTTTTAAAATGTTCTGGCTCAAAACTGGAGGAAATAATAAACCATCATTATTAGTAGTAGTAAGAGTAGTAGTAATAATAGTAGTGGTACTAGTACTAGTACCGAGAATTGATCCAACGGGCATTCTACCACACTGAGCTACATCCCTCAGCCTTTTTTTATTTTGTAATGAAGCCTCACTAAGTTGCACAGGCTGGACTGGAACCTGTGATTGTCCTATCTCAGGAATTACAGGCATGGATCACAGAGCCCACTTCACAGTTATTCTTAATAGGAAGTGATGATGTTGGTTGTATCATCTTGGGAGTTAATAGTATGGGAACATTATTACCCATCTTGAAATGGCAGTACTTGGATAGTTTCTTCCAAGACATACCATCTCCAAGCAGGCAGAAGTGTTTTTTTTTTTTTTAACCAACATTAACTATTGCTTGTATATTCTCCATCTACCTTCATTTCCCAACCAAACCCCACTTCATTCAGTATCAAAATGTTCCTGTTCTCTTCCTCTTATCTGAAACACATTCATATAAAACTACAAATGGTGGTGTATAATAAAGTTCCAAATGTGTGTGTATATGAATGTATGTATGTATGTATGTATGCATGCATATATGGAATTGTAGGACCGATCACTACATACAAGGTATCTGGGGGTTCACAGGTAGCATAGGGCACATTATTTGAGAGGATCAAAATAGGTACACTGAACAGTGTCTCCTTCTTGCCCAAGCAAAGGCTCCTCTCCTTGTAATCTGAGTTCCCTAAATAGTATCCAGCCCTCAATTTAGGAAACTCATACTCCCGCACTATATCCAGACCCCCACTTTTCCTCCAAATGCAGTGGGAATAATTCATGACCAGAACCCTTATTCTGGCACATATTTGCTTTTAAGATGTTTCCAATCCTGCAAAACTTGAGGTCTTTTCAATGATTGCGTGTGCCTGCAAGGGCATCGATAGCACTGCATGACAATTTGTCTCTCCCTTAAGGTTTTGTCCAGGAATTTCTAATCCTGGATCATATTCACCTAGTTCTGTTAAACTCCATCGTGATACCTAAAGCAAAGTACCTGAGTATATTCTCACAAAAAAAAGAAAATAGCTACAATCTATCACTTTGTTCCTATTGCCAAATATTGAGTTAAGAACTCTATAGATGAATTATACTTAATCCTTATAATAAAAATACAACATATGGATTACTGGTTATAATATCTTATAAAAATAGCAAAAGCCCAGGAAGTTTAAGTTATATGCCCAATTTAGATGAAAGTACCTGACAATTTGAAGATTTAATCTACATTTGTCTGTGGCACAGGTTATCATACACATACCCATACTCCTTTCTTTTCATGAACACACAATTTTCCAGCCTCCCTTACAATACGATGTCAATGTAACTGGACACTAGCCAATGGAATATGAGAAAGTGATGGGCACATTTGAATGGCTCAGCCTATTATAACCTCCCACTCAAAATCCTCTAGGCTTCCCCCACCCCCTTGTTACCAACTGAGTGTCAATGCTGCAATGTGAAAATGGCATCTCCATCAACCTGGATCCCTCAATAACTGTGTGGCATGGCATGGCTGATGCACAGCCCTGCCCACTTACTTTGTCATCTGTTTTTGAACCAAATTGTTTCAAAGTAAATTGGTCTCAAAAGTTATGAACTAATTTTTTTTTCCATACTGGGGATGGAACCCAGGGGCATTCTACTTCCGAGCTACACCCCCAACCCTATTTCTTTCTTTCTTTCTTCTTTCTTTCTCTTTCTTTCTTTCTTTCTTTCTTTCTTTCTTTCTTTCTTTCTTTCTTTCTTTCCTTCTTTCTCTCTTTCTTTCTTTCTCTTTCTTTCTTTCTTTCTTTCTTTCAAGTCTGGGATGGAACCCAGGGACATTCAACCTCCAACCTACACCCCTGCCATACTTTTTATTCTTTATTTTGAAACAGGGTCTCACTGAGTTGCAAAGGGCCTCACTAAGTAGCTGAGGCTGTTCTCGAACTGCAATCCTCCTGTCTCAGCCTCCCAAATGCTGGGATTACAAGAGTGCGCGAATACGCCTGGCTTGTGGTTGTTTTCTTAATCACAGTTAGATATTACTATTACTGAGACAGTAGCCAACTCCAAAGCATTTTCTATATCTCTATTGTATTATACTGGCCTAAGAACTAGCCAGAAAATTTTTAGTGTCTAGTATTGCAGAAAAATTTTTGAAAAATGTCGACAGGAACATTACTATAACTTTATATGTATCCAAGCTTATAATTAATGATGTCAATTTATTTATATGTTACCTTATTTATTCATTTATTTTGGCATTAGGGATTGAAACCAGGGGCATTCTTCCTCCAAGCTACACTATTAGCCCTTTTAGTTTTTAGTTTAAAACTAAGGGTCTCCCTAAGTTGCTGAGGTTATCTTTAAACCTGAGATCCTCCTGTCCCAGACCTCCAAGTACTGGAATTACAGGCATGTGCAATCATGCTTAGATTATTTTAGATTACTAAAAAATAAAGTCCATTAACAAGAACATAAGAAATTTTAAAGTCTATTGATTTTAAGATTTTCCCATTACCCAAAATGGTATAAAATTGAAATAGACAGGATAGTTTGTTGTTGTTGTTGTTGTTGTTGTTGTTGTTGTTGTTTGGTACTGGGATGGAACCAAGGAGGCATTCTACCTCTGAGCTACACCCCTCATCCTAGTTTTCAGTCTTTATATTTTTTGAAGCAAGGTCTCACTGAGTCCTGAATGCTGGGATAATGAACATGCACCACCACACCTTGTCCGTAGTGGTTTTTTTTTTTTTTTTTTTTTGGTGGTACTGGGGTCCCTCGGGGCTACACTCCCAGACCTATTTTATACTTTTTTATTTGGAAACAGGGTCTCTTAAGCCAGCACGGCTGGCTTCGAACCTGCACAATCCTCCTGTCTCCGCCTCCCAAGCGTGGGGATTACAAGCGTGCGCCACTGCCCAGCAGTGGTCCATAGTTTCAATCATGGGAATCAGTTTCTTAAGAGTTGCCTTTTATAAAAATGACATGTTTAAGGAGATGGATGGGAATGGTAATTATCCTGATTTGATTATTATGCGTTGTATTCATGTATTAAATTATCACATATTATCCCACAAATATGTACAGTTATTATGTCATTAAAATATTTTAAAATCAAGCAAGAATTTTAAAAATTTAAAGAATTTAAAAATAACTCATAAACCTCCCCAGTTGAGGTTCCCATAAATGTAAGGTATGATTGTGTTACCTAACATTTTATCTTATTCAAGGTATGCTGATCTGTGTTTCTCTTGAAAAAATTAAATTTCAAGTGAACCACAGGCAAGCACAATATGTTAAATAAATTGGATCAAAGTTAACTAAAATAAAATCAAATGACCCTTCAAAGAAGGAAGGAAGGAAGAAAGGATAAAAAGAAAGGAAGGAAGGAATGTACTTTAGTTCCAAAGTACACTGGGTTTACTCCCCTCCTTATACCAAGTATAAGTAAATAAATAAATAGTTATTCCATTTTAAATTTTCTTTTTAAATTTGACACTGTATTCATGATTTATACCTCTCTTTATAACACATTGTTAGCTGAACTAAATCTTACTATCCCATACAGTTACCTATTCTCTTTTATTGATTAGTCATGCTAGGCAAGCATTCTGCTACTGAGCAGTATCCCCAGCCCGTTTTTTTGAGAGGGTCTTGCTAAGTTGCCCGGGCTGGCTTCGACTTGTGATCCTTTCACATCTGACTCCCGAGAATCTGGTATTATAGGTGTGCAATATCATGCCCATTATAATTACATTTTCTTATAGTAATGTTTTATAAAAACTCTGCATGTTAGGGAGCATAAAATATGAAAACACTCTAAAATATTGCCTTCTCCTACACTGATGAACTACAATTCCAACTGAAAATGAATACCTTTACATCATAATTTACTCAGTACTTTCGAAATATATATTTCAATTTGCAGATATTCAAGGTACAGGACTGGGGAAATAATGCAGTATAATGTGTAGCCACAATACATCATTTTGAAATCAGGGTCTGAGTATATAGCTCAGTGGCAGAGCTTATCTCCCATGCAGGAGGCCCTGGGTTTGGTTTGGCACAGAGAAAAAGAAAGAAAAGATAAAAAGAAAAAAAAGAGAATAAGACAGATTTAAATCAGACAGTTTTATCTTTATATCTTAACTCCTATATGTATAAACCATGTGACTGAGAGACTCAAGGTTTCCTGCCTTCCTTTTTTTTTTAATCTGTAAAATATGGAAAATCATTTCACCTCTCTCAAAGACTAGATATGAAAAATAAGAGGTCATGCAGAAAAAGATTAACTGACACATAAGTGTTCAATTACTATTAACTTCTAAATTCTATAATTATTAACACTAACATTTTAAAATGTTTTATTTAAAATAATCTTTGTGTTATAAATGCTGCAAAATGTTAAACATTTCAGAGGAGAAGTATAAATTATCTTATTAGTATCTGATATGTCTTAGTAAGAAGACATATTGTGAATGAAAATTGTGTTTCATAGATATTTCCAAAAGATTTGGAGTTTTTATTTCAGATTCCAGGAAGCAGAGATTTAATGGCTAATATTTAAATGACAGGAAAGAAATTTTTCACTTGGGGTCAAAAGCTTTCTCCTTTTGTTAATGTAATGCAGTCAAAGGATTGCAGAACCCTATTCCTCTAACTTAATCTGACCCCAAATGATGATGAAATAGAATATTCATCAGTTCTTTCTTCTTAAAGGAGAAGATGAGTTAGGAAATAACGAATCTCTAATCTTTATTTATAGATTCATTTTTTCCTTTTACTTTCTTTTCTATTATTGTAAGAATTAAAAAACATCAGTTTTTAGTCTTTTCATCTTTGTCAGTCAGCTTTCCATCACTATAATGAAATGCCAGAGGTAATTAACTTATAAAGAGAAAAGGTTTGCTTTAGCTCTGTTTGGAGATTCCAGTCCATGACCAAGTGGACTCTCTTCTTTGGGGTTTATGGAGAAGTATACATCATGGCAAGAATGTGTAGTAGAAAAAACCCTCTCCTCAAGACCATAAAACAAAGAAAAACAAGGAGAGGCACAGGAACCTACTATCTTCTTCAAAGGCACACCTCCAATGACCTAAAGATCTTCCACTAGAACCTTAAATAATCTACCCAATAGCACCCTAGAAATCAAACACTTAATACATGGGCCTTTGGGGGAACTTAACATTTAAGCTAGAGCTTTATCTCAATATCTACTTATTTTGGTTGCAAATGCATTGTTTGATTAATTATTCCACATTTGGCACCAACTCTTGACACCTCTTGAATCCTGCCTATATATGTTACAGCTAGAGAGAGATAGTAGGATCCTGAAGACATAAATAGAATTTCTATACCAACTGTGGGAGCTTTCTGATAAAAAAGGCCCTCCTCACATCACCCCACAGGAACATGAAAAAACTTAAAAAAAAAAAAAAAAAAGCAAAAGCAAGTTAGGGGCTGGGGTGTTGCTCAGTGTTAGACCGCTTGACTAGCATGTATAAGGTATGAGTTTGATCCTCAGCACAAAGAAGGAGGGAAGGAAGGAAGGAAGGAAGGAAGGAAGGAAGGAAGGGAGGAAGGGGATTTTGCAACACTTCTCAATGGGTGACTCAGAAACTCACTCTAGCCTCCACTAATTCAGTTGTTTCCCCTCAATCAACTGTAAATCTGCCCCTGTCTTAATAAACACATTTTCTTCCCCTCAGAATGGCCTTATTTTCTGTGCCTCTATTTCTATTGATGACATCATCATCTTTTCATTAGCTGAAAATAGACTCCTTAGTCATCTTTGACTTCTGTCTCCTTTGCAAGTTCTACACACAGGCACATCTAACTCTAAATGATCACTCATGCTCAGCCTCCTGCTCTCCACATCTCTAGCTTCTTGTGTGGTTGAGACTTCCGTTAGCTTTTGCCTAGGCTGATGCGTCATTTCTCACTCTGTCTCCGCTCACTTTCTACCCATTCAATCTGGAATCCATTCCATATTCTTTTACTATTGTTTTCTTCGTAAGACATTGATAGGGTACCGATAGTTCTCTACTTGAATGCTAAGATAGTTTACTAGATATCAACATACATTTATTCTCACTATATATTTTTTTCTTCCAAACTACATATTTTCAAGCCATTAAACAAATATGGGCTTTCTGGAACAGGGTTCCCCCTGTTCAAGGTTGCTGTTTTTCTCCTGCAAGCAAGGTGGAAGCAGGAATTGCTAATGATAACTGCATTTGCCAGCTTTTGTTTTCCACAGCCTGAGCACATTGAAAGGCTTATTCTCCAGGGCAAGTGGGAGGAGAAATTCTTTGAGGAATCTAGGTGTCAAGCACAACACTGAACACTAGAGGATTTTTCTTTCTCAAAAGCTTTATTTCTTGTGGAAATAGGGAGACATCTATGTCTAAATGATGCTGTCTTTGGAATTAGTGGTGGGCTTGCTGTCAGAAGCAGTAGGTCACAGTTACATCAGGGAAGAATCACTATCACAGATGGGGTGTTTTAGAAGCAGAGATGAGATGTATTTTATTGTGCAAGATATTTTTGAGGAACCATTGCCCATTAAAGAAAGGAGGAAGCAGTACTGGGTAATAAGAGCAACTTACTTGTAGTGCATGGTAAAAGCTTTGGCCAAAACCCACAAGGGAGTATGGAATAAAATCTACCCATCAGAGTGTTCTTCCATCATCTGGGAAGGGTGTGACCTTGGGTAGAGAAGTTCTTTGCAGCTGAAGTAGACCTGGAAGATTGTGAAGGAGTGCTGGAGTCTGACCATTTGCATTCGAAACTACTGATTAGTAAGTTTCTCTGGGAAGAGGGACTGAAGCAAACATCTCCGTGTCTCCTATGGTATCATTAAGACCTTTGCAGTCTGATCTAAGGGAGATGCTGCCACTGTAACCTTTTCAGATGAGAGCAATCTTGCTCAGGCTCTTTCTTCCTCTCCATTAACTGTTGAGTATAAGGAAATGCAGGGTTTATTGCTAGTAAGAATTTAGCCTCTCTAGTCTCACTGCCTTTGAGCATCAGAAAGAGAAACAAAACAATACAAAAAACCCCAGAGGCCAAAGCCCCTCTTCAGAGTAGTGGGCAGCATTGCTGACCTTATAAACTCAACAACAGTCAAGGGAAGTCCCCACAGGACCCACCCATGGACATTTCTATGAAATTTCAAGATTATTTAGGAAAGATAAGTTTGTGGGGGAAAAAAGGAATCTCAAAGCCAAGCTTCTGAAGGCTGAATCAAAAAGATCTGAACAATATGTGTGTGTATAAGCCTGTAATATTTGCATTACAGTATTTACATGTTTGCAAGTTTGCCTTCATCACTAAATTATAAAATTCATAAGACAGAAGACATCTTGTACTTGCTAAGACATTAAATACATATATCAAAGGAGTGAAAAGATATATTTTGTACAGTTATATTTGAGGTTTCAATTTTTCATCATTTATTAATAATATATTTAGGCTGCATGATTTCTTTCACTTTTCATAGAAACAGCATGGATTATTTAAAAAATCTGATTTTAACAGATGTGTGTATATACTTAGGGTGTAAATTATCTAAAATGTGTATAAGTTTTATGGCAATCTTTCCTCATCTGTGTGTGTCTGAGGGAGGAGGTAGAGAGTGATATCCTGTGCTTCAGAAATGTCTGTGCAGAAAAGGAAGATAATTACTTAGTAACATATGTTATATACACTATATACCAATATAAATATGTGTGTGTTTATAAGTGTAAAAACAACCTTAAAAACTCACTCCTTTAAATTTGATGGTCAGATTTATTTTATTAAATATAGATTCAAATGTTGAAAATCAATAAACTTATTTTTACTATGTACCAGGCATTGACTGTATGAAATACTCAAGATCTGAGGAGAATGAAATCAGTACCCAGGCCCATTATACTGGTATCTGCATAGCACTTCTGCTTGCCTCTCATTTAAACAGCTAGGGTGTAGATCACAGTGATCCTCATTTGACACACGAGGAGACTGCTATCAGATGCCTAGTTGAAGACAAAATATGATTTAAATCTATGATAATTGACAGAACATCCTTCCTTCTGTGTCATGCTAACTAGCTACTGATGCCAAGTGGAAAACGTTTTAAAATCGGTATATATAAAACAGTATTCACTTACCTTTTTTTTTTTTGGTCCAAGAAAATTCTGTGAGCCTAACGGTCAACGGCATCATGTGATTGGAATAAAAAGAAAATAGGCTAAATCCTTGCCCTGAGAATAATGATGGAACACAGGACATTCTAGGATATGCTCTTTAGGAAAATCTACCAAGAAGGATAAGAAAAAAATGTCCCATGAAGTTGATCTAAGAGAGGGGACTCTAGTGAATCAAATCATTCACTTATAAAGTATTTGATAGTAAATCGTTATGTAGATAAAATTTGGAATAAAAGGTAAGGGAAGCCCTATCCTAGAAGAAAGTATCTGCACTACTATACACAATGAGAGCCATTAAATGACTTTTAAAGGGGAACATGCCTGTAAGACCAGTACTTGGGAGGCTGAGACAGGAGCATTGCAGGTTCATTGCCAGTCTCAGCAACTTATTAAGACTCTCAGCAACTTAGTGAGATCCTGTTTCTAGACAAAAAATAAAAATATCTGGGAGTGTAGCTAGAGGTAAAAGGCCCCTGGGATCAAACTCCATTTTTACACACACACACACACACGCACACACACACACATTATTTTAAACCAAAGAATGAGGATTTTTAGAACTATACCCTATCTGAGCAACAAGGAGAAATCTGCTCTCATTAGGAAACATTGCTAGTATGGTGGAAAGTTAAGTCATAGTAAGTAATCAAGGGGAGAAATGTGGTCCACACTAACAATGTGTAAGTGGATAAGGAGGCTGGGCAGAGAGCTTAGTAGTTATTTAAGAATAGTTTGGTGGGTGGACACTTGTTACTCAAGAATAATGCTACAGTTTGCTCAACTAGATTCCATGATAGATCTCAAATAAGAAATCTTAGTGAATAAGGGGAGAGATGCTTTGTTTTCTCCAAAATAGGAGAGGGACAAACAAGGATAGATTTATTTGTGGGAGAATGAAAAGTTGTGCAAGTCAATGTTGGGTTTATTTGTGAACAAGAAGGCTGGCTCCCTGATAGGAGGGAGAAAAACCAGCTCCCTGTGGTGAAGGTTAGGCATAACCAGTGTGTGGGAGAGGAACAGGTGAAAAGACCTTTGCTTGGTACTGTGGGTCCATCAGAGAGACCTGCCACCACTTGCATCAGTAGCAGCAGCAGTATGCAAACCCATCTCATTCTTCTCCAGCAGCTCTCAGCATTGCAGTACCTGAGCCATAACGGGAATGAATTCATGGATCCAGCTCTGAAGGATTGATGGGCAGTTTGGCAGGCTAGGAATTGAAATGATTTCCCATGACCTCTGAGATGAGTACAACAAAAAGCGTGCAGTATTGCAGCTGTGACCAGAGGTCTTGATGAAGTGGAAGACTGGATGTAGTGAAAGTGGAGATGAGAAGAACCAGAATGAGAAGAGTTTATGCCAAAGGCAGCATCCTGCAATTTACACCGTCTGAATTTGTGTAGTATGTTTTTTGTGCAAGGTGCAGTAATCCAGTATAGAATTTGACTAGGCTGACTATGATCTTAGAGGTAGAGGACTTAGTGGCCGTTTATTTATCTTCCTTTCATTTTATATCCAATTAAAAAATACAACTTGGAAACTGGGCAGCAAGAGAATGAAACGCTGACTAACCCCCAAGTAGCCAAAATATTAGCACAGATTTGTTAAGCACTTGGCAATGCAAGAAACAGTGATAGGCTATGATATGTAATACCCATTCTCAAGAAACGAGAGATCTAATATCCAATTAACAATTTATCGTATTTAGTACGTTATTATTAGAGTGAAGTTTTAAAAACCTGGGAATGAAAATATCTGTAAAGCAAGCAAGGATGAACAGTTACCTACTTTTCTTTAGAATCACAATTTTTACCATTAAATGAATAGAGAAAAATGTCATAATTGTTATGTTCAAGGTCTTGGGTAAAAGCTTCTATAAATAATGCTCTCTGAAATCAAAATGAACTAAAAATTATTTCACATTTTTACTTTTCTGTGTACAATATATTGATTGCTTCTTTAGTTTTTTCTGCTACCACTTTTTTGTGAGACTGGTTAAAACTGTGCACAAAATCTTTCATTTTATCCTCAAAATTATTTTATGTGCTTTACACCTCTGTTGAAATTACCTCTATTCACTGGATCATTCTATAAAAGGCAATCAGGGGCTTTAAAGAAAGAAACCAATATTTTATTAAATTAATTTAAAAAGAAATATTTGAACATGAAAGTCTGCACGTTATGAATATTTTATGTGGGAGATAGCAATAAAAATTAATATTTAGTTATATTATTCATGTATAAGGGAGGAAACCTGATAACTAATTTGGAAATTCTGTTTCTCTTAGAATATTCTAAATACCATATATGAAGTAATTTCTTTATACCAACTTTACAGCTTGCTTATATTAACTCTGTTTTATCATTTTGAAACTATCATAATGGTTATTTTTTTCACATACTTTTTTGAACACTCACATACCACATAGGTCTAATATATAAATGAATTTATGCAAAATTTTTATAACTACTACAACCAGATTGAAGAGAGACCAACCCAATACTTATTAAAACTCCTTTGACGAACTGTGAGAAAGACATTTACTAGCATAGTCATTTAATGTACAGAACACAGTGTTTAAATAGGCTAGAGAAGCTCCCCGATGCACTGGCTACTCCATGGGAATAAATTTATTTTGTAGAAGTAGTAATATTCCTTGATTTGGCCCACGGCATTCCATTTATTTATTTATTTTTTAGTGTGTGTGTGCATGCGTGTGTGTGTGCGTGCATGTGTGTGTGTGTGTGTGTGTGTGTGTGTGTTTGTGTGTGTTGTACTGGGAATTGCACCCGGGGCATTTTACCTCTGAACTACACCCCAACCCTGTTTTATTTCTTATTTCGAAGGAGGGTCTCATTAAGTTGCAAAGGGCCTCAGTAAGTTTCTGAGGATGGACATGAACCTGTGATCCTCCAGTCTTAGCCTCCCAAGTATTGGGATTACAAACATGGACCACCATGCCAGGCTCACAGCACACTTTTTAGAACTGTCATGGATGCCTTAAAAAGCCTGAGTAATTTAGTTCAGAACCTCATGGTTCTCAACTTTTACAAAATCAAGTTTTCTCCTAGAGGATCATCAGAATGAAATCATTCCTGACTGTGGCTTTTTAATTTCTTAAAAAAAAAAAAAAAACTCAGTGTCATCTTCTTCCTCAAGATCTAGAAAGATTACAGGTTAGATTCTACAATAGACTTGAGAGATCTTACCATTTTCTGCTATGTTTTTATTGTGTAATCCATCAGCACTGAAAAATATTTGGACCTCAAATGACTTCTTAAGTAAGTCTGAATATCTTACTACTGGTTCTCACAGTATTAAGAATATTCTTAATGATTTTCATAGTCCTTGCCTTCATCTCAAAAACAAATTCATTCAATTCATCCAACTGTATGGGACACATTGAAATTTTTCTTTTCCAATGATAAAGTAACACTAGTTGAAGGAGTAAGTATGTTTCAGCTAAGCATGGGTGGTAGCTTAGAGCAGTAGTTCAAGAGTGTTGTTTTTAGACCAGTAGCATCAGCCTCACCTGGAAATTTGTTTAAAAACAAAATTCTGGAACCATACAACAGACATTGTGAATTTAAAAACCTTGGGAGCAAGGCCCAATCAAATGTGTTTAACAAGTCTTCCAATGCAAATTAAAGTTATATAACTATCTTAGAAGAATTCACCTCTCCAGCAGAGGTCCATTTATTAGACTAAGTAACATTGCTATAATCAACAAAGCGTTTGTTGAAGAATGAAATAAATGAAAAATGCTTCATAGTCTGCAAGAGTCTTACTTAAACCTTATATTCCTACAAAGCAGTAACCAGAAACACAAAATCTTGATAGTATTAGATACAGTTAAAACAGGTAGTATTTTATTAGTATTTAACCATAACATGTTCCTAATACTCTTAATCATTTACTTGCATATGAACTTACACTCCAGTTTCAAAGCAAATGTGTAGGGCAGTGTGCCTCAGCTTTTAATCACTTAAACAAAGCCATGGTGCTGGTAAAAGAGAGATGTAAAGCAGGACCCACATCATTCTACCCTACCCACAATGGGAAGCCAGAAAGTGCTGCTACCTAACACTGGACATTTTTTTTTCTGTAGAAATAAAAACAGACATGGGAAATATTACATATGTTGATCATTTAATTAACTCAAACTACAAAATAAAACCTAGTATAATTATTGAAAGTGTCTCAAAATGGCAAACTAAGATGTAGTCTAAATATAAGTGTAGACCATTTTATTTTTATTTTCTGTGACATTTAAAACGTATGCAGTTTTCTAGGTAATAGCTCGAACGGGCTTCTGCTCAGAGTGCCATTTCAGCTGGGCAAAAAACTTTAGGAGCATGGGAAAGAGGAATTCTTTTGATGGATTCCCTACATATTCTCCTCATCTAGAGGTTTTTTTTTCTGTATTTGTGTTCATATTGTCAATTCAATTTGTGTCATATTGTTCATAGTCATAGAGAAAAGTTGAATTTATCAAATTGCTTAGCCATATGCAGATAAGTAGTTATAAGAAGCTAAAGAAAGAGAGATAGTAACACTGTACTTATATATCTCTTAGCTATACTTTCATTGCTAAAACAATTTCTTGGCTTTTAAAAAAGTGGTGAGTAAGACATCATCTTTATAATTTGGCTTAATTTTCCCAATTTTTTCTCAGATCTGAGATGATCTAGAAAAATCAAAAATAAAAATTGTGCATGTACTATATATGTATATACATATATATGGAATATATGTCATATAGAAATTAATTTTAGAGAGAAAATAATAAACGTACCACTTAGGCGAAGATATGAGAAAACCCAATGGGACTTTTATTTTGTCAAAGCCTTGTTAGTCATGTTTTGGTTTCGGATCTGCAGTCTGTGGAGTATTTTATACTTCTCAAATTTTTTTCTGTTCACTTGTGACTCTCAAACCTAATAGAAATCTCCTTTTCCCCCTTCAAGTAATACTTGTCTGCTTCTAGGGCTATCAGGGGAATACTTCTTAAAAAATTGTTCAAGCCAGCTAGTGCAGTGCACAAATACATACCGAATAGGAACATACTGAAAAGTAGCCACCAAAATAGTCAAAATAGACTAAAAGCTCATTGTAAAAAATACAGAGAACAAAGCAAAAGGAGTGCCTTAAGGGCTTAGTTTCAATTTCTGCAATAATCCACCATTTCAGATAGAATTAATTCCCTCGACTATGTACATATGGATAATTTAATTCCACAGATAGTCTCTAATATTTGTTTTGGGATGAAATGTCAAACTTTTCCCACTAAACCTTCTAACCTCCCCTTTGGACAAGTGGTCAAATGGGGGATGCGTGGTCTCTCCTCACTTGCTTGACCCCGCATGCCGAAAGGAGTGAAAACAAAGCATGAAATGGAAAATGCACCTCCCTCCACCACCCTCAGCCTCATCTCAACAGGTTCCAAGAGAGAAGCAAACAGTAGGGTAAGGGAATTAAAAAAAAATTAAAGTTTTTACAAAAAAGAGATTGAATTCATTTCAATAACATAGGGATTAGTGTGATATTTTAATGGGATAGACAAAATGAAATCGCTTAAGTGGAAAACGGATACCTGATTGTTCTAGTAGGAAAGGGAAGACTAAAAGAGCTTAGGGTCTTTAGACAAGAGGCCGATGTTTCCAGTGCATCAGTGCACTTGCCAGCTGAGTGAACCTGAGAAAGTCAGAAAAATCTATGAGACTCTGTATTTTGTCATCTCTATGAGGGGAATATTAATAAGTTTATTCATATTAACATTATTAGGATTGAAAAAGGCCATTTAGAACACTTTCAAGCCATACATGTTGCACGGGTATCACTTGTAAGGAGATAAAGGGTAAAAGTGGAGAGATCTAATACTGCGGTTGTAGTACTACAGAGTAGCTCAACTTCAAAACATCATTGTCAGAAATAGCGACTGGTAAAGTTTTCCATGCGCTCTTACTTTTTAATCCTTTTTATCAACATGTCTACATGCCTTTCCCGCTCACTACATGGTTACCAAGAATCCCCAAAATTCTTCCCCAACAGACAGATTAAAATCCATCCACAGTAGTAACCAAGAGATTTCAAAATACAAAGTTCTCTGACTGGCAGAAGACAGATAGCTAGACAAGTACAAAAAACTTGCCTTTGTAAATACACATATACAAATGCTATTCTAAACAAAATCTAGTAGTAATCAACTGCTCAATAATCACGACCCTGATTTTATTACAAATCAAACTTCCTATGAATGGTAATCCATGTATATATGGAGATAAAAAAGACTATGGAGTTCTAATTCATACTTTTCTTCAAAAAATATTTTACCTAGAAATAATCTGGAAGACACATATTTTTCTAGTTGGTCTGTGAAGTTGCTTTATCCTGTGGAAAAATATAACAAATTTTGCTTTATAAGAAATTATGAATTTTTTTAAATTTTTGTATATTCAAATAAAGGAATGGTGTTTTTAGCTGCAATCAGCATCACTACACTGAATTATTTCCAAATAGAGAGTTTCTAGATAAAAGATTCAACACCTGGCATAAATATCAAAGACTTAGATAATTGTAACTTTTTAGTGGGCTCATCAGATCACTGCGGTTTACAAGTGATAGAATCTCACTCCAACTACTCAAGTAACATAAAATAAATGCTTTGGTGCTTTCTACTTCTATTTCTCTTCTTACACATTATCCTTATTCTTTTCTTCCCATCGTCTTTTCATCTTAGAGTAGAAATTATAGCCAGAAGCAGCACGCGGCCTATATGTCAATAGCTGTGGTATGAGAGAAAAATTAAGCAGTCTGTCCCTAATCTCCAGTCATATTTTTCACCCTGGAAAAGGCTCCTTATTTAGGGCACTCCTGGATCTACCGTATGAAAGGGTAGGAAGGTGTTTGGTTCAAATACCAGAATGTGGAAGGGGAAGTGATTCTGGAAAGGCATGATTAATACCTTTGATATTTAGAATGAGGAAAAATTATTTTTAATAAAAACATGTTTTTGAAATTCCATTAACTCCTGTAATAATCTGTATGAGTATTTTTATCTAAACAAGTAAGAAAAGAAAATGCTTTAAGTTATTACTGAAACATTTATAAAAACCCTTATAGGGAATTATGCAACCTTACTGTAGATGAAGGAAACATGTAAAATATAGGCTGAGCCAGGAAGATCATGGTTCGTCGACAGCCTCAGCTACCTAGAGAGGCCCTTTGCAACACAATGAGACTCTGTTTCAAAATAAAAAATAAAAAATAGGGCCGGGGGAGTAGCTCAGAGGTAGAATGCTTCTGGGTTCCATCCCCAGTACTGCAAAAAATAAATAAATAAAAAATATTGAATTTGAACAAATTCTCAAAATAGATTAAATAAGAATGTGATGTTAAGGTGCCTTTTAGAAAACAGAATTTTCCATTACTCTTTCTGAGAAAATTAACTCACTAAAGACTGAGCATTATATTTCTTGAATATAACATTTTATATCAGCAAGACTCAGGAAACAGTATAACCTCCAAAGAACACTTTAAAGTAAATCATTGCTTTTTCAATTTAAACCATAAAAATAATGAGGATAAGGAGAGACATGTGTGTATATATGTATATATGTATGTATGTATATATGTAGATGTATATAGACATATGTGTGTGTATATATATATATGTATATATATGCGTGCATGTGTAATATATACATCTCTGCAATAAGGGCTTTGACAGCTGAATCCTACCTGTCTTTTCTATTGTGACAGTGTTTGATTGCTTGTCTCTACTACAGATTAAACAAACCCAAATTTCCTAACCACTTTTCAGACCCTTTCATGAGCTAACAAGTTAATATTTCCAAATCTTTTTGACTTGGAGAATACTTTAAAAACATGTTCCTATCCCAGAATACTTATTACTTCTTTCCATAATAATACCACTATTTTAAAACTACTTTCCATTTCTTTATGACCTGGAGCTTTCCAATCCTTATATATTGAATGGTTTTCTAACTTTTTAGTAAAAATTTCTTTTTTTCAGTGAAAGGTTGTTACTAAGAAAATAATCTCGTTAAATATTCTAAAATGAAAATCTTTGGGCTGGGCCTGCAGCTCAATCAGTGGTGTTTTGCTGGCCTAGTTTGTCTGAAGCCTTAGTTTCAATCCCATTTTTGGAAATAACAAAAATAAAAAAGTAAAAAAAAATATTTGAAAAACCTCATAGAATATGTTATTTTCATCTATGGAAGTTCAGATATTAATAATTCAGTAATTAGTTTACTATATTTAAATGGTTACGTTTAACAAAATGTGTCAATTCTCAAAGTGGTTGATAAAATATTTCATAGTAAAGTATATTTTTTTTACACATAAGGATGTAGAATCTCCTCAAACTTTTTTTTTCTTGTACTAGATATTGAACCCAAGGTTATTCTACCCCTGAGCTCTACCTTCAGCCCATGTTAATTTTTACTTTGAAACATGGCTTCCTAAATTGCTGAGAGTCTTGCTAAGTTGTTAAGGCTGGCTTCAAACCTATCATCCTCCTGTCTCAGCCACCCAAGAACTAGGATTACAGGCCACCACAACATCAGCTTCAAAGATTTTTATAATATGTTCTGAGGCCCTGTATAGTAAGTTAGAAATGGCATGGCCAGAGCTGGACGTGGTGGTGCATGCTTGTAATCCCAGCATTTGGGAGGCTGAGACAAGAGGATCACGGTTCACAGACAGCCTCAGCTATTTAATTGAGGCCCTTTGCAACTCAGTGAGACTCTTTCAAAATAAAGAATAAAAAAAATAGGGCTGGAGGTGTAGCTCAGAGGTAGAATGCCCCTGGGTTCTATCCCTAGTACTGCCAAAAAGAAAGAAAGAAAAGAAAGAAAGAAAGAAAGAAAGAAAGAAAGAAAGAAAGAAAGAAAGAAAGAGAAAGGAAGAGAAAAGAAATGGCAAGGTTGATTTTAGAACTCAGGTTTTCTGACCACAAATCCTTTAGGTTTATGTCACAGTTTCACTATTTAAAACTGAGATTAAATTTAGTTGTCTTATATATTAGTTATGATATTTTACAAGTGAAAATTCATGTTTTAATATTTTCAGAAACACTTCATTTTTTTAACTAAGATGTCATAACAAATATGCTTCACATTCTTTTTTGTGCAATTTTATGGAACTATAATACCAATGAAAGACTATATAAAAATAATTATTAAATAGCATTTTCATTGTGTTGAAGAATGCCTTCGGTCAGCAATATCCAGTAAGTGAGCACATAAATAATTGCTTATTAAAGACTTTATATATGGAATATTACAACCTCTTAGAATAAGCAATTCGATAATGAAAACATTATGATTTACTTTCCACTACCATTAGTAAGTGACGCCATAGATTATATAATATTACTTCCTGCCAGTAATTTTGATTGAAGCACAGGAGAAGTGACCATGAAATATACATTTATAACTCTACGTGAATACAGTACAATCACTATGAATGGTTGATGAACTCCTTAACTTTCCAATAGTCATTGACAAGCTGCATTAAATTTCATTCTATGGCATCTGTCAAGGGAGATACAAAACTCTATTTACTGGGCCAATTAGAAAGAATGTTCAATTAAATTTATGTGAAATCTGAATAAATTATATCATATTTCTCCTTGGATAAAAAAGAAAATGATCTTAGACTTTTCATACTTTTGATCTAGGAAATAAGCAGAAATTGATTGGGGTTCATGGGAAAAAGAACTTTTGCAGTGTTCTAGCCTATTGGAGACTCCCCTAATGTAGACAGTATGAAGACTTGACCCTCACCAGGCAGTAGAATGGCCCAGCTCTCTATGAGGGCCACAAGAGCTTTCAAGGGTATTATAAAGCCAAGGTTATTAAGCTGTTCCATTCATGTTCACATTAAATATGATTGTCTGCATAAATTTATCTATTAGCAATTCTTATTCATAAACAAATTTTGAAGGCAGGAAGTCTGTCTCCAATCTAGTTTTAGGAGAATTTTTCAAGTTTAGGAGAAATCTTTTAAAATCCATGAATCAAAAGAAAAACTATATAAATCTGACAAGGCCAGAAATTCATGTGCAATTGCTAAAATTCTAATATTTCTTACAGAATAATGTTACTATCTGGACTATTTGCGTATCCTCTCTTAGATTTGCCTCAGAGAACAAATTCTTAAAGTCTGGGGGCAGGAGATGCCTGGTCATTGACTATCAACAGAGGTAGAATTTAAGGTTTCTCTTGTGAGTCAAAGGCCTGAAGAAAATTTGGCCCATGGCCCCTTTAAATTTTTCTCTCGGCTAAACAGACATCTAGTCATTTAGAAAAGAACCCACCCCCTTGTTAGACTAGCTGAGGGACAATCCCCTGTTGTCATTTTTATTGTCTGCCCTGGAGAAGGAGGCAGCTTGGGATGCCTAATGGAATCTTGATTCTATTTCACAGCTACAGAGCACAGCCAGAAGCCCGTGGTGCTTTTGTGAGCCAGAATCCACGGAGGCTAATTTTGGCTGAATAGAGGCTAAAGAGAATTCATTTTTCCTTGTTACATTTATTTCACTAAAATTGTTCAAATTCACAAGATATTGCTGGAAGGACACCAGCAAGCACTTCTTAATTGGGGCTCCATTCAGTCACAAAACTGACTTTGCAGGTACCAGCTGCAGAGGTGATGAGGATTTCAGGGGTCCTAAATACATGGAAATTAACCTTAACACAGTAGACATAAACATTATCTCTACCTAGATGTGGAATATAATCTCAAGGCTTCTGTTTCACATACTTGCTGGAAACTGTAACCAAGGCTCTCATCTTTCAGTTGCTACATAGGAAAGGTTTCATGTCCTGACATCGCTGGTGGATTCTGCTGAGCATGCTCAGGGAGATAATTGCTATTCCCTCCGCCCCAAACACTGAGTGAGAGTCTCTAGAGATAACTGGCAGCGATAGAGTATTAACCAGTTTACAGGAAGCCCAGTGGACAATAGAGATACAGAAAGAATTATTTTGCCTTTCCCTCCCACTTCAAATTTAATGAGAAAAAAAATTGTATTTATGTGTTTTTAAGTGTACAACATTCTGGCTTTGGGTATTATTTTCATGTGAATAGCATATAATCCTATTCTAAATTTTAAGTTTGCACACATTGGAATTACTACTTACGGTTGTAAGATTTCATAAATTTTTAACTCAATAAGGATAGCCATTAAATTACTAAAATTTTACAAAAAAAATTTCTATTAGAACTTGCTCTTATTATTTTCTATTGGTTTTCATTCTTTAAAAGTAACATTATTATCCTCAGAATTTTTCTGAGAGAAAGGATGATGATTCCCACTTTACAGATGGGAAAAGTAAAGTTTATGTGCTACTGATAAGAATGATGAAAACATTTTTTTCTTCCATCTCAAAATACACTCTTTTGGAATCAACAACAGAAAATAAGTGTTTTTCCCCAAATGAATTTAAAACACAGTTCCAATATGGAAATGGGTATTTTACAAAGGAAATTTAGGAAGAAAATGAATTTCTCCATAACAGGTCCTTCACATTGTTTGTGGTCTGGAGGGTTCTGATGGTAGTTAACCTAAGCTCACCTGCATTAAATATTGACCCTGAGGGGCAATTTGAGGCCTGGCTAATGGGGCAATTTGGGGCCTTAATGATGCAGACAAAAAGGTCCACAATCCTACTTGATGAAGTGAAGAGCCTCATTAGCATGATTTTCAAGGGTGGTACTCAAAGAATTAGCTTGCCAACCAAAGCCATGTCTAAACTGGCCAAATAAAGAGCCCTTCATTTAGCTAGAGTGCTGTATTTGACCAGTGTCTCTATGTTTCTGTGCATTTAATTTTCTTTTTTTTTTCTAGGGCAGTAAGTTTTTTTTTTTTTTTTTTTTTTTTTTAAACACAACCTTGAAGGACAGCTCCCTGGCATGAGAGCAAAACAAAAATCTTGTACTTTTTAAAGCAACACTAAGAGGAAAAAAGAAAAGAAAAAAAACAAAGGTTAATGTAAAACTTACCCCAAACTACCAATTATCCCTACTACAGCATGGTTCTGTGGTAGAAAACAAATGCACATTGTTTAAGCTCCTGGGTTCGTGGAAGAGGTGCCAATTTTTAATATTTAGCAGACACATTTAGGAAGCAAGGTATGCAAAACCACACATAAACATAAAATACTGGAGCAACAAAAGCCATCACACATGTAACTTCAGTGAGTGCGTGGCATTTTTGCCAGCACTCTGTGAATTTAAAACCACAAAACCATATGCCGACAAAGGTACACTCCTATACACACACAAACAAACATGCACACACACAACATGGAAACTCACATGTCAATACTAACTCAGTTGAAAAGGTAGTTGTATTTATACCTAACACCTCAGCATTAGAACTACACGTTCATCAAGTAAATGTTTAGTAAGCATTATTAAATGTCCTTTTCAGAAAATCTATTTTTAAACACTTAGAAATATAATATTCAACAAATAATGGAAAACACCTTGCAGATATTTAGTTTTATCAAATACATCTACAAATTGGATTTTTTCTGTTATAACTTTATATTACATACAGGCACACTAGCTAATTCGATTACCAAATCTGATAGACCCTGCTTTGACTTATTCTTCCCCACTAGACTGGATAGACTAAAGTGCCCTCAGCCTCGCCCTAGGCTTTCACTGCCTCGAGCAACTGCTTTAGTGACCGGTTCAAGAGGAAAAGAAAGGATAAAAATTCACAATGTGACACTTTTAACTAATCAACTGCAGGATAATTTTCTTTCGGCCCCAGTAACAGATATCTTCCCACACATACACTGTGGTTGGCTACAATCTTTGGAATGAACATGCTTTAAAAATGGAATAAAGTAATTATTATCAAAACTAATTTGTACCTCAAACAGGCCAAATTAAATTCAATAAGTGCAGGAGAAATTACAGTGATTTAAGTTCTGGTGTTTCACCCTGCTAAATTTTTAATTGTGGCAAATATGTTCTGCTTTCTGGGATGTAGAATAAAAAGCGGGCGAAGACTCTCAACATTCCTCCATATAAAAATGTTTTTGTAATCACTCTATTTAAATAGTAACATTTTATTTTTTTAAGCACTTGGTTTCTTGATCAGGATCCATATTCATGGGGTCTTGCTGTAATCCACTTTACCACTTAATGTTGCAATTCAAATGTTCAGTCAGAAGCAAAGCCCTCCAGAATAAAGCATGAATATTACCGTGTGGGGCTGTAAAGAGAAGACTATTAGAATATATCACCAACACACTAGGGGACCATTTAGCCCACTGCTCTAAATACATCATTTAATTACAATGGAGACATTACTTCATGTTTCTACTGATGTAAGTATTATTAGAATTCATGATATTCGCAGGCTACTGTGGGCCATTACATTGGCCATAAGCTATTCCATAAGATTTACTACTAAAGGCCCGCAAGGGTATTTGAGCATTCATGGATTCTGTGGCAGTACGCTTTTATCTAAGACACATAAGTGAGGGACAACCGAGTTATTATCTCTAAGAAACATAGCTTAATATTTTGGATTCTAAAGGTTAAGGTACCATAAATCCTGAATTACTCTGAGATATCACATAAAAAGACATTTTTATTTTATTTTACTCTATTCTGCCTCTTAAAATATTTTATGACGGCAGTTTCCAGAGTTGTATCGTGTTGTTTACATTCAGTCCCTGGATACATCACAACACTGACACAGCATTTCTTCTAAACTGTTATAATGAAAGCAAAAACACACTTTCGGTGTGTGTAGAGTATGTGTGCATCTGGTGGTCTAGCGGGGAGGAGACAGGCAGGGGTTAACCAAGTTCCTTTTATTATTTTTTTGAGCACACCCAATTTCTAGTTTGATGAGTCTTGCCCTGTGCTTTTATTGGTCCTTTTCGCGATGAGTGTCAGGATCTGATCTGCCCCTGGATGCAAAGCATTAGGTCCTCTTAGAAATGAGCTTCTGGAGGACTGCACAAGGAAGCACAGGACCAACGACAAGAAGCAACTGAGAAAGGCTGCCTGCATTTGGGGCATAAAAATTGCAACCAGAAATCTCAGTAAAGGCAGATGAAATGGCCTAGTAAGTTTGCCATGAAAATAGGGAGAGAAGAAAGACTTTTCTCTGTTAAAAAAAAAAAAAATCTTCAGCTATCTTATCAACAAATGAAAGATTAGGGGCTTGGGAAAGCAAATTTTTGAAAGAGTAGGCAGAACACAAAACTTCACCAAACAGTCCCATTTCCTTGTTTCAGGACAAGACCAGCTTCACATTTCTCTCCAAGTGCCTTTCCCAGTGTCCTAAGGTACTTGTTAGGCTTCTGAGTCTCGACACGTGAAGTATTTAACTCTGGCATCTTCCAGGGAACCATTAGACAGATTCATCAGTGTTTCATGTCTATTTGAGAAATGACTCAAATGTCAAATAGCAATAAAGTAGAGTAGAGCATGCAGAAGAGGCAGAAAGAGCTGCTCACTGGCATACAGAAACTCTCTGGAAAGGTGGACATACAATCCAGAGGTTTGATTTCTGGATTTGTAATATGGAAACCCCTTTCTTTGCTTCTTTCTTTCTCTTTCTTTCTTTCTTTCTTTCTTTCTTTCTTTCTTTCTTTCTTTCTTTCTTTCGACTGTGGTACTGGAGATTGACATCAGGGTCATCCTACTTCAGAGCTGCATACCTCCAGTCTTTTTATTTTCAATTTTTTTTGTTTTGTTTTGGTTTGAACCAGAGTCTTACTAGGTTGCTGAGAGTCTCACAATGTTGCTGAGGCTGTCCTGGAAACTGCAATCTTTCTGTCTCAACCTCCCAAGTGCTGGGATTATAAACCTGCGCCACCATGCCTGGCTGGATGACTCATTTCTGTGGCAGTTTATTGTTGTTGTTTTTCTTGATCATGTGTCTTTCTCTCCTTCCTTTTTCCTAGCACCAGTCCACTCCTGGGACATACTGTACTGGGTCCCTGAAACTTCTCCTAATTGTAGGATTTCTACCACTGCTACATGAACTGTCACCACAAGGGCTGATCATTATTCTAGAAAATCACAATGCATTGTTCTTACAGTCTGGTATGATGTACAAAAGCTCCAAAAACTTATCGTTAAGAAAGAGAAGCAAAGTCAGGCAAGATGGTGCATGCTCATAATCCTAGAATTTGGGAAGCTGAGACAGGAGGATCACAGGTTGAGGCCAGTCTCAGCAAATTATCAAAAACTCATTAATTTAGTGAGACTATGTTTAAAAAAAAAAAAAACCTAAAATAGAGCTGGACGTGTGGCACAGAGGTAGAATATTCCTGAGTTCAAACCTGAGTACAAAATAATAGAAAATGTAAATAAAATTAGCAAAACTTCCTAGCTCAAAAATAGCAAAATATAAGATATTTACTCATTTTAATTAATAAAACTCATCACAAATAGCATTAATATTTACAGTAAAGGGCACATTACTTACTAGGTTTTTCATCTCATTAAAACATACTAAATCATTGCTTTTTGGCGCCAAATTTCTATATCTAACCAAATATTTTGATGAATAATGCAAATCTTTAACTTCAAATACATTTGGAAATTGGGCATGGGGGCACAGGCTTGTAATCTCAGTACTTGGAAGATGAGTTAGAAGGATTACAGGTTCAAGGAAAACCTCAGCACACACACATACACACTCACACACACCCAAACACATACACTGATTTAAATAGCATTTAATATCTAAACACTTAGATTTAATATGTTAATAATAAATAAATTTGAGAAAAACTATTACTATTTTTATTATTATGGAATAAAGTAAATGGTACTGTGAAGACCACCCAGATTTTCTAAATCTCTAAGCATTATCTTTTGTTGATAAACAGCTGTTGATAATACTATAAGAAATATGTGACCAATTAACATGATCATTAGGCTATCAACTGAGTCATCATCACTCTGAATGCATTATGAGTATTATGTCATTTTGTCTTAAAAAAAAAAAGCCCATCATAATATATTATCACCTTGCTTTTACAGATGAGGAAACTGAGGCCCAAAGACTTGAGGAACTCAGCCAAGGTACTGAAGCCACACCAGCAGCAGAGGCAGGAGGAACTGAGGCCATCTGACTCCAGCCACATGCATAGCAAAGGTTCTCTATACCACCCCAGGGGATCTCACAGTGTACCATAAAAACACAAATGAGCAGACAGAAAGGAAAGGAAGGAAACAAAATGTCAGGCTATGTTTGGGCACACTCTTATCTTCCATGCCTTTTAAAGTTTGACTTAACATGTATGACCTGGTTATGCTTTCCCCATTTTCTTTTTTCCAATCATATTATTTCTCAACTACAGATTTTTCCAAACTCACATATTTATCAACCACTTATTATTTTTATTATTCATAATCAAAGTAGTTCCGTCTTTCTCTCCCAAAAGAAGTGAAAAATCACTGTATTACTTTCTCCAGAATTTTTTCTTGTAAACTAATATAATGTTTTAGGGAGGTGCCAACACCCCTCCTTCTAATTTCAAACTCTGCCAGGCCTGAGAAGCCCCTGTGGAGAGTACAGACCATGCCAGAACTCCAAGAGCAGCCCCAGAACAGGATTTTGACCACCTCTGATCCAAAAGGACAGTTGGGCAAGAGACCAGAGACAGAGGTCAGAGCTCCATGATTCCTCGCAAGAGGAAATTTCAGCCATGAAGACCTAGGGATGTTAAACCAGATAAGCTTAAGACGATCTGTGGGTGGACATGGTTCTCCAAAAGTGGGCTTATTAGATAGGCTGATGCTTGGAAATGGTTAGAATTTTATTAATCTAATCACTATATATAGCAAGTACATGCAAAGGCCTACTCTAAATACTAGGGATCAAAAAGGAACCAAAATAATAATAATAATAATAATAATAATAATAATAATAATAATAATAACAACAACAACAACAACAACAACAACAACAACAACAACAATGGCAGACATCTTTATCCTCTTAGATTTATTATTGCAGAGAGAATGGTTAATCTCAATATTCACCGCAAGTGCTCAGAAAATATGACTTACTCTCCTTGGACATCAGCTCTCTCCCAAGTCACCTTCTGACTTGGCTCTGCTGCCAGGTAGAGCTCCTCTGGCCCTAGCATCTCACTTTTAGGCATTGCTTCTCTTATCTCTCTTCAAAGGCCAAAGGCACTCTCACTTTGCTTGGGATGAGGAGAAAGCCCCTCTTGATCTTCATCCCTGAGGACAGGATGAGAATAATGATAGACAATTGTCTCTAAAGAAACTTTCTGGCTGGAGGTAGATAGTCCTAACACTCAGGAAACTCAGGGGCATTCCACCTCTGAGCTACACACCTAGCCCTATTTCTTATTCTTTATTTTGAAACAGGGTCTCACTGTGTTGCAAAGGCCCTCACTAAGTAGCTGAGGCTGTCTGTAAACCCAATCTTCCTGCCTCAGCCTCCCAAATTCTGGGATTACAAGCATATGCCACCTTGCCCTGCTGAGAGGTGGGTTTTTAATATCTTAGACTGATAGGATATATTTAAGTGGACTAAACCAATACTAAACTGTATTTCTTTTCTTTATTTCATCTACCCTTATATTTTAAGTCAGGTACAATTATGTATAACTTTAGTTTGGTAATTGTATTTTTTAATCTTACATGTAACATTTAGTAGTTGGAAAGGATGTAAAACAAAACCTGTTTGATTAGTCTTATAACATTTGATAAAATTTATCACAACAATTTGCTACCTGCCATTATCCTTTGAAAATATCTGAACAAGGCATTGTCAAATAGTTAGACATTTTACCTCCCTCTTTTTAATCTTTGGATTTTAAAGATGTGTTCCGAGGGTACATTGTTTCTTCAGGAAATCTTCAGAACAGTGCTACTGGCTGGATAAAATGTAGCTTGGACCAAGACATACTGACAGCTCAGAGGGAGGATGAAGCTTTTCTTTTTCTTTTTCTTTTGGTGGTACTGGGGTTCCTGGAAGCCCTTCTATCTCCGGGCTACACTCTCAGGTGTATTTTATACTTTTTTATTTTTGGAAACAGAGTCTCTTAAGCCAGCGGGGCTGGCTTTGAACCAGTGTGATCCTCCTGTCTCTGCCTCCCAGCACGGTACAAGCGTGCGCCACCACGCCCGGCAGGATGAAGCTTTTAATTTGGATGGTGGTCAAGGTCTTCTTGGGGACCTCAATGGAAACTTCTGGAAGCTAGGTACTTTCAGACCCAGAAGTTGGGTACAGATTATAGTGGCAGGCAATGTTTATTCTTCGCATATCTTTGTTGAAAGTTGCCTCTGTTTCCAGGCATAGCTGCCACCTGGGTCTCAAACCTGGATCCAGAACATCACTATACATAGTAGTTCTTTCTTCCTTTACTGTATAGAACAGCTCTGATTATATTTTCCTTGCTTGAGAGTGGAGAGTTCACCCTGATAAAAGGAATTCTCATTGTTTCCAGGAGTTCTAAACTTTGCACGTTTTTTTTTTTTTTTTTTTTTTTTTTTTGTGTGTGTGTGTGTGTGTGTGTGTGTGTGTGTGGTACTGGGGATGGAACCCAAGGGCATTCTATCTCCAAGCTACACCCCCGGCTCTACTTTTTATTCTTTATTTTGAAACAGGGTCTCATTAAGTTGCATAGGCCTCACTAAGTAGCCGAGGCTGGCTGCAAACCTTTGATCCTTCTGTCTCAGCCTCCAAAGTACTGGAATTACAAATGTGTGCCACCACACCTGGAAAATTTATACTTTTAAAGGGATGTTATCGCTGGGTATTTAAAGTTGATCTGTTCTCTCTGGAGCTGATTCCAAGAAGCTCATATCTGTACAATCAAGAAGCTGCTTCAGTGGTTCTATTAGGCATTCTTCTACCTCTACCATTAAAATATACTATAAAACACAAATTTGTTCTCCAGGAAGGTACTGTACTCTGCATTTTATCACCTATCTGCCCTTTTACATGTATATTTATGGTCAAATTGTCTCTTTCCTTTCAGCCTCTTAAGGGCATAAATTGTATCAGGGCCTGTCTATCTACACCTACAGTGTTTGGGCAATTATAAACAGGCAGAAGCTTCATTGAGTGCAGGACAGAATAGAGTTACAAGTGAAACTTCTCACACTGAATATACACTACTTCTTCATTATGCGTTTACAAATATATGTTTCTGTCTAGGAACTAAGGATGCCAAAATGAATGCTAGTGGTCTAAGGCTTTTTGAGAGCATTTCCCTTCTACTTGCCTATATTTTATCTTTTCCCATATTTGCTAACATAAACTTTATGCACAATAGGGTGCCTCATTACTCGAGCTCTTATGAGTTATGTGTTTTTCTACTACGTATAAAATTAACAGGTGTCCCTACTTCATCATGTTGGTGGCCCCCAAAAGAATTATTGCATCTTTCACCGTGTGGTTCATATGAGTTCAAAGGAGGGAGACAGCGTAACAGGATGGAAAGGCCTTCAGGATCTCAATTAGATTAATAGACACTCACCCTAATCCAATTCCACAGTATCTAACAAGGACTAAGTCTTGCCATATAAATAATAAAATAATAAAAGTAGATATGTGGTAGTCAGAACACATTTTTATTTGCATGTAGCATAGCTAAAATAACAGGATAGCTATGTAGAGAGAGCAATATAATTTCAAATAGCAAAAAATAATTGAGGCAAATAACTTATTTTTCAACTTTATAAAATGCTTAAGTTCCATAAGTTTTTTTAAATTTTTATTTGTATTTATACTTTAAAATAAAGTGGACTAGCATTTGTGAGGCTGAGACCTGGAGGATCGCAGTTTGCGGACAGCCTCAGCTACTTAGTGAGGCCCTCTGCAACTCAGTGAGACCCGGTTTCAAAAAATAAAGAATAAAAATTAGGGCAGGGGCTGTAGCTCGGAGGTCAAATGCCCCTGGTTTCCATCCCCAGACCTGCAAAAAAATAAAAATAAAAAATAAAAAATAAATAAAGTGGACTGAAGAAGCCTAAGAAATAAAGTAACATTATCTTTCAACATAAACTTGTTTGATGGTGTTGGCACATTAATTCTGAGATCTGTAATGGCTATCATGGAGGACAACATATAATACTTTCAGTAAAAAATAAGGATAAATAAATAGTCATAAGCACTTAAGAAAAATAGGCAGATGTCATACAGGTTGCATTACTAACATAAATGAAGTGGAAATCAAATTACCCAAATATAGTAAAGGTAGGTTTGTGCTTTCTTTTAGTGAAAAAATTTGTGAGGTTTGTTCCATAGCAGAACAAGCAGAATTATAAATTAATTCTATTTCAATTTGAGAGTTACTTTGTGTCTTTTTGAAAATTTGATTGTAATCCTGATAATTACAAATATAATGGTATATTTATGTGGTGTGCTAAGTTTTCTAGAGGGTTGTAACCTACCACAAACTTAGTGGTTTAAAACAACACAAATTTATACTCTTATTGTCTGGAGCTCAGAAATCTGATGTGGGTTAAAAGGCTGAAATCAAAGTGGTGACAAAGCTGAGCTCTTTCTAGAGGCTGTAGAGGAAGATGCATGCCTTCCTTGAATTTCTAGAGGCTATGGGAACTTCTCAGCCCAGGACTGCATCACTGACATCTAGTTTCATTATCACATCTCTGACTCCTACTCACTGTCTCCCTCTTCGAGGACATTTGCAATTACATTGGGCCACCTGCATGATCCAGGACAGGCTCCTCACCTCACAATTGCTAGTTTAATCACATGTTCAAGGAAGCTAATATATACCTAATGCCATATAAAGTAACATATTTATAGGTTCTAAGTATTAGGATACATACATCTTTGAAAGAAACATTATCCTACCTATCACATGTGGTGAAATAAATAAGGTCATGATTGAATTTTCACTGGAAAGGGTCTGGGCTTTACCCCTCACTCACAGCTGTGGGTAGCCCTCACCCACGGCTCATGGAAGAGTTAGGTGGAACTTTTAAATAAGTTCCAAGAAACAGGCGTTTTTATTTTCTTTAGCTAGAAAGATATCTCATTCTTAAACGATGGGCCAATCATGAATCTGAAGAAGGAATGGAATTATTCTACATAGAGTGAATCATAGCTTATTTCTGGAGCAAGTAGTAACCTGATTCACATGCTATAGAAAGAAAAATGGATAACTAAAAATAGTAATAATAATAATAACTTAAAATAGCTTTTATTAAAAACAAGGAAGAGAATTAATATCAAGTATGCAACCAACATTACTCATTGCTGGGCTTTCAAAATATATTTTAAATAATAATTATGCCGGGCGTGGTGGCACACGCTTATAATCCCCGCTCTTGGGAGGCAGAGACAGGAGGATCGTGCAGGTTTGAAGCCAGCCTCTCTGGCTTAAGAGACCCTGTTTCCAAATAAAAATATAAAAAAATAGGTGTCTGGGAGTGTAGTCCAGAGGTAGAAGGGTTTCCAGGAACCCCAGTACCACCAAAAAAATATATATATAAAATAATAATAATAATAATAATAATAATAATAACAATAATAATTACACTGAATAATATCTCTATATACACATAGCTATTATATATTTATTTATATTTTTTGAGGTACTGGGGATGGAACCCAGGGGCATTCTACCTCCAAGCGACACCCCCAGCCCTACTATTATTATTATTTTTTTGTGGCACTGGGGGTGGAACCTAGGGGCTTTTCTATCTTCAGGGTATACTCCTAGACCTATTTTATACTTTATTTGGAAACAGGGTCTAAGATGCTGAGAGCCTCACTGAGTAGCTGGGGCTGGCTTCAAAACTTTGTGATCCTCCTGTCTCAGTCTCCCAAGTGCAAGGATTACAAGTGTGCATCACCACGCCCGGTTATAGCTATTTTTATTCTACAACAAGAAGTAATTTTTAGAACATCAAATACTGAGTGATACATACTCAAAACTCAATGTCTAATATAACAGCCACTATTTCATGAGTATTATTTGCTGGATTTATTAGGTGGGATTTTACTTTAGCCACGAACGAGCATAAAGTAATATATCTTGAGAAACTAAGATTTACCTAATTGCAAAATACAACACTTACCCTTGAATTCTGCAAATGATGGGAACTCAGCAGATAGAACGGTGTGACTACTGGCTAAACCACAACACATGTTGCTCTAGTTCCACAACACCACAGCCAGTCTAAGATATTGGATCTCATTTGAGTTCTTGACCATTCAATTGTTCACATTAACTCCTAAACTCTACTTGGCATTTCTGCTGTGTGACTGCAGGCTCTCATTCACAATTCCTATCCTTATTTTACAGCTCCCAGCACTCTCCTCTCTGCTTGATACATAATTCCTCCAGTTTTCTGTTGCTCTTTTGCACTTTTCAAGTGGTAACTCTCTCAGCCAGAAATCCTGTGGTCTACCTGCTGCTGGGCCATTGCTCCTGGCTGCCCTTGTTGGCTGGTCATCTTGTCATCGGTGCCCACAGGGTCTCCTGCTGATTCCACAGAAGTTCACCCAGTTCAGAATATCCCAGGGGAGCTGTCTACTTTATTAGTAAAGCCGAGATTTCCAAACAAACTGGCCCTAGAGGAGAAAAGTGCTTTCTAAATAATGTGGTAATGTAACCGATCATCCTGTTTTTAGTAACGCAAGAAAGGTAAGAAAACTTCATCAGTATATTTTAGAGCAGAAGTCTAAAACAAGACATCCTTCTGTCCAGGGATTTCTGTCTTGGCTGCTTTCTGTCAGAAGAAAAATTTCTCATAATAGGAATCTTAACAAAAACTGACTGACACCCAACTATTTAAAATGAGTGGACTTCCGGGAAGATGGCGACAGAGAAAAGCGGGGCTTAAGAGCCCCGCTAACAACCAATCTCCATTACCACAAAATCAGCTCTTTTCATAGCCAGAAAACACCATCACCAGAGAAACAAAAAAATCACCAGGCTCCAGAGAGAAAGCGGACTGAGAACAGAGCTCAGAGCCACAGAGGAGATACACCGGCCTCACGCCGGGGGACGGGGCAGCAGCGCCATACTGTCGACGGCAGCGGTGAGTTCACCAGATGGCTATAGCAAGCCGAGGTGAGCCGCTGCGGAACAGCCAGGTGGGATTTCTCGGCACAGGGAGCATCTAAAGCTCCCAGTGGCAGAGCTCAGCACACACTGCAGGGATTCAGAGTGGAACTAAAAACCAAGAAGAAATACGCCAGCCTCATGGCCGAGGGCATAGCAGCGGTGCCATATTGCCACCGGCGGCAGCAGCAGCGAATTCACTGAGATCAGTACAGCTACATCTGCGTAGTCGAGAACAGTGAGTCAAATTGCGGGCCACAGAGGAGAAATCCCAGTGCTGTACTCCCTGGGACTTGACCCAGTGAGGGAGTGGCGGTGGCAGAGATATCACACCATAGGAGAACATGCAACCTGACACCCCCCCTATAGTTTAAAGCAGCCTCTATCGACTCCCTGGGTCGGAGACTCTGTGATACAACCCAGTAAAGGAGTAGTGGGGTCTGAGATACTACAGACTCGAGATCCAGAGCACCTTAAGCGAAGTCATAGTGACCCAAGGGAAGAACCCAGAGAAGGCACAAACTTCCGAAATCATGGGAAAGAGGAATAACACTGGAGCAATGAATGCCCACAACCCCACAACATCAGAACCCGATAAAACAGAAAATCTGAGATTTCTAGAAGATCAAATCAGGAAAATAACTCTAGAAATAATAGAGGTGCTTCGAAAAGAACTCAGAGAGAGCCAAAAAGAGATAAAGGATGCAATTAATGAAGTAAGGCCTCAATTCAAAGCACAAACAACTGATTAGACCACATGGAGAACAGAATCTTGCTCTTAGAAGATGATCATTCAAAAAATGAACGCATAGTTTCTAATCTAGGAAAAAATATCCAACAGCAGGAATCTGATATTGAAGAAATATGGGCCCATTTTAAGAGAGCTAACCTAAGAATAATTGGAATAGAGGAGGGAAAAGAAAGTGAAACCAAAGGGATCAACAATCTCTTCAAGGAAGTAATAGCAGAAAATTTTCCAAACATAGAGCAAGAGGTTGATACACAGGTCCAGGAAACTTATAGAACTCCCTTTAGACAGGATCGGAGAAGAGGATCCCCACGCCACATAATTGTCAAAATGACCAATGTGGAAGCCAAGCAGAGAATCTTAAAGGCAACAAAAACAAAGGGCCAAGTGACATTCAGAGGCAAACCAATTAGAATCACTCCAGACTTCCCAAACCAAGTCATGAGAGCCAGAAGGGCTTGGAGTAACATATTCCAAACTATGAAAGAAATCAACTTCCAGCCAAAAATTTCCTACCCAGCCATACTTTCTATCAAATTAGATGGAAAAATAAGAAGCTTCCATGACAAACAGAAACTGAAGGAATTTATGTCTTCAAAACCAGCGCTAGAGAAAATACTCAAAGGGATTAACTACAAAGAAGAAATAGGTAACACACACCAGAACCAGAGAAACAAGATTTTCCATCCAACAGACAACTAAGATTAGTTATATGTGGAGATTCATTATTTATGTTAATCTTTTACCTATCTCTAAATGGTATTGTTTGCCTTTATTGTTGTTAATTTTTAGGATTTTTAGTTGGAATATTAATATACCTTCAGATATAGCATTTGGAAATATTTTATCCCATTCTATTAGTAACTTTTAACTCTGTTTACATTGTCTTTGGATATACAATATTTTCTTTTTATTTTTTAGGGAGATTGTATACTCTTCTGTTGCCTGTGCCATTGAAATCATATCCAAGAAATCACTGCCAATATCAATGTTGTGAGGTTTTATGACCCAGATTTTCTCCTAAAAGTTTATAGTCTTAAGATTTATATTTAGGTCTTTTATCTATTTTGAGTTAATATTTGTATATGGAATTAGGTAAGGGTCCAATTTTATTCTTTTCCATGTAATTATTATTTTTCAACAATATTTAGTTAAAAGATTATTATTTCCACCACCAAATGTTCATGGAAACCTTGTCAAAAATAACTTGACAATATAGGGAAGAATTTAGCTCTAGGCTTTTATTTAACTCCAATGGTTTATATATCTGCCTTTAGAATAGTACTACACTGTTTCAATTATTGTAGCTTTATATGGTTTGAAATCAGAAAATATATATCTTCTAGCTTTGTTCTTTTTCAAGATCATTTTGGGTATCTAGAGTCCATGTTCCATATTAGGATAGATTTTTTTTCTGAAAAATAAATATATAAATATATGATAGTTTCACCTAAAAAAATAGAAAAAAATATGTTCTGGTAAGAAAGTAAAAAGAAATATTGAAATGTTATCTTTAAGTCATCAAAAGCTTGGTATCAGACAAATGAAACTGTTATGTGAGATTATCATTTTTAATTTTGGATAAATTGCTATAATACTAGATGTCAACCACTAAGCCAAGCATGGGAGGGAGGGATGGGGAGGGAATGGGGTGGGGGATGACTGGGCGATGTGTGCATGTATGTATACAAAAGTTTGTATCCCACTATGATGTATGAATATAGTGCACCAATAAAAAAATAAAAAAAACATGTATTCAATATAAAAATATTACCAAGACATTTTATATTAAAATGAAAAAAAATGAGTACAGATTAACTGCTGGGCATGGTGGCGCACATCAGTAATCCCAGCACTCGGGAAGCTGAGACAGTAGGATCACAGGTTCGAGACTAGCTTCAGTCACGTGGCAAGGCCCTCAGCAACTTAGAGGTATCCTCTTTAAAACTAAAAATAAAAAGGGCTGAGGCTGTAGCTCAGAGGAAAAATACCCTGGGTTCAACTTTCAGTACCAAGTAAAAGGAGGAGGAGGAGTAAGAGAAGAAGGGGAGGAGGGACGACAGCAAAGAGAAGACATTGGCTATATTAAAGGGGGCATATTTTTTTTTTGTTTGGTGGTACTGGGGTTCCTGGAAACCCTTCTACCTCTGGGCTACACTCCCAGACCTATTTTTTATTTGGCAACAGGGTCTCTTAAGCCAGCGAGGCTGGCTTCGAACCAGCGCAATTCTCCTGTCTCTGCCTCCCAAGTGTGGGGATTACAAGCGTGAGCTGGCATAGGGGGGCATATTTTTAAAGTATGAGAGTAAATTTTATTTTATTGAAACATATGCAAATTTTCACCACCACAGAAAAACTACTTTAAAACAAACAAATAATATATAGCCTTTGGAAATGGGGGCAAATGCTTGCAATCCCAGTACTTGAAAGGAGTACCATAGGAGGACCACAAGCTCAGCAACTTAGTGAGACCATTAGCAACTTAGAGAGATCTTGTTTCAAAATAAACAATAGAAAGGGCTGGGAGTGTAGCTCAGAGGTAGGGAACTTCTGAGTTCAATCCCCAGTACCAAATGAAACCAAACAAAACAAAAACTGGATTGCCAGAACTGCTGAGCTTCGAATAGAAGCAATGAGACAGTTTGCTATAACATCATAGTATTTACAAATTCCCTAATACCCCTCCTCAATTTCCTATAGCATATGAAAATCTAAGCATATACAGGACATAGAATAGTCTTCCACACACATTCTATGGTACTCTAGCACTGTGGACAACTAGGCACTTCATGAATACTTCGGGGAATAAGGACTTGCTGGCTTTGTGTTACACAGCCTTGAAGACTCGAGTAGCTACTTGAAATAGTTCTACTTGTCTCCCGATTAAGCTCCACTTGTACGGAAATCACTATGCAGTACTAGGCAGCATCCAAAGCATTGCCTAGACATATACCATTGCTGGGTAACTTCCACCTAGAATTTATAAAATTAGACTTACAATCAGTTATAGGCCCCTGCGTGAGCCTCCCATCTCACCTTCTCTGACCGCCTCACTCATTCCAAAAGCCTCCAGGAACCCAGGGACCCCTCGGAATTCTCACTCTCTAGGCTTAACTTTCTTTTCTCCTTAGTACGTCCTGTACTTTACATATATGTTCTCCATGCTTTTCACCTTTCTCACCTCTATTTCTTTAAGGCATTATTTCAGCTTTAAAAATTATAGTAATAACAAATGTCTGCAGCCTGTAGTAGTCTAAAAGTCATTTGTATATAGTTCTCTTGTTTCATCTTCTTAGGAAATCCTTTTGGGTAGACTGTCAATTATCACCCCACATTACAGATGAGAAAATTGAGCTTCACAGAAGTGAAGTGAATTAAACCAGGCCACAAACCAGCAAAGAGGGAGGTGTCACACGGGGACATAAATGCAGGCTTTGCATTTCTTGCTTTACAACTCCTTCGTGGAATTCTTAACTTTGTCCTGATGTTAATCACTACAACAATGCCTAATATCAATGGTAAAATAAATATGTTTTTTTTTCAAAAATATACAAATCACTTTTTTTTTTTTTAATCAGGATCAGTATAGCACTGAGTCCTCTTACTGGCTGATTCTAACTCCTGGAATGTATTGTAAAACAAATGTTTTTGAACTAGAATCCTCAGATATTTATCAATACTGTTCATGAGCCGGGCGTGGTGGCGCACGCTTGTAATCCCAGCATTCGGGAGGCTGAGACCGGAGGATCGCGGTTCGTGGACAGCCTCAGCTACTACTTAGTAAGGCTGTCTGCAACTCAGTGAAACCCTGTTTCAAAATAAAGAATAAAAAATAGGGCAGGGGATGTAGCTCGGAGGTCGAATGCCCCTGGGTTCCATCCCCAGACCCATACACACACAAAAAAAATACTGTTCGTGCCTCCCCCACACTTTATTCAACTTACATATAGATACACTTGAGGATAAATATAAAATACACTATGTGCTTTCATCCAAAGACCCAAAATTGAGGCATGGCGATTTTTGGAAATCTTTTAAATCTCAAGGGTCTTTTAGGCCCAATGGTGTTTAGTGACCTTCAGCTGCAGTGCATCATCCCTAGGGGATTGGAATTGATTTTCTTGCATTGCTGCATGAGAACCCAGAGCCTGATTCCTGTGACCCTCTTGTTGTCTAGGAGTGGTTTCAGCAGTGAAGGATATGAGGCGGGGCTAAAGGGACTCATGCATGATAGCTGCAGGGCTCTGGTCCTGCTAGTGCTGTTTAGAAGTTATTCTTCCAGACTGTTTTCTTTCCAGTTCACTCTCATTCTTCTCTACTTACTGCCTCCCATGCCAGATCAATTCTAAATTTGCTTTTTATTTTAGCTTCTGACAAACAAAGATGGGTTGCTTACTAACTGACTTTTATTCTCCTAAAGTTTTAATGGCAAATTTGCAAACAATTTTGGAATCTATACTGTATTCAGTATCCTATATGAAAAGATGAAAACTATCAAAAGTTAAAGCCCTCTCCCCCAATCCCCGTTGTTGCTCAGCCAAGCTTTTAGAGCAACAATGGTGACAAACAAAACAACTTTACAGAAATCAGTGGCTGCACTGTAAGCTAAGGCAGCTTAAGCTGCAAAACCTCTCTTCTTCACAGACTTCTTCCAAGACCCTGAGACAGGGGAGAGTACTGTGTTCACATTGTCATGTTTCTGTATAATTTTGAAAGCTAAGTAATTTAACATCAGTTGCTTAAAGAGTACTGTTTATCTCCACTCTGCGCACTTCTGATGTCTACTGGCATTAGAGAAGCCATAAGTTTTGAGGGCTCTGGCTTAATAGAGGCTCATTTGGGCATACACTTAGTGTGGGCTCACTGGAATGCATTTATGAGACTATAAGGCATGACAATGTGGAGTTAAGTCTTTGCTAACAATCTTACAGTAGGAACAGCAACCAGACATGCTGCAACCACCCCCTGGGCCAGTGTACCTAGCATTGTAACAGGAGATGTAGTGATAGGTGACATCATGGCAGGAAAGGACCCTTGTGGAAGCAACTGTTATAATCATAACACTTGTACATTTTTCACCAAAGAATCTCATCAGTATCTAGTAAAAATAAAAATTATTTACTATCAGGAATATGTTTATAATGCAACATGTACAATTCTAGACACACTATTTATTCATCTCAATTTCTTTTTGATGGGAACTGAACAAAATAGCACTTCTCAGAATTCCTATGTTTATAGGGTGCATGATACAGCAGTGAGAACAGAAAGTTTACTTCTAGCAATTCACATATGAAGGCAAATTCATGGGAGATTAGCCAGTCATGGTGGCGCACGCTTGTAATCCCCGCTCTTGGGAGGCAGAGACAGGAGGATTGCACAGGTTCGAAGCCAGCCTCGCTGGCTTAAAAGACCCTGTTTCCAAATAAAAATATAAAATATAGGTGTCTGAGAGTGTAGTCCAGAGGTAGAAGGGTTTCCAGGAACAGCAGTACCACCAAAAAAATTTAGGGGAGATTCTCTCTAACTTGATAATAATCAATATTTCCAGAGCAAAGCCAATAATGATTTGTGAAGCTTAATAATCTTTTAAAAACTTTTTTTCTAATATTATAAAGAATTTTTGAATGATTATGCTATGCAATGTGAGATTATATTAGTAGTCTCTCTATTTAAAAAAGTTTTATCATATGAAGAAGAATCAAAGAGTATTTACCCAAAACAAAAGGGGGAGAGAAAAACAGGTATGTCAGACAATAATGAAAATGTTAATTTTTCTGGAATTAGGCATATGGTATACTTGACTATTTTTATATCTGCAAATTATCTTAATTAGTATTCTCATTTTGAATAAAAAATCATGTTTGAACAAGCTGTTCCATCTCTAATATCTTTGGGATCTAGGTTAAAGCCAAGAGAGGTACACCCATACCATATACTCTTTCTGTATCTGGTGAAATTTTTCTCCCGTTCTTTTCTTTTCTTTTTTCTACATTCGGAGCTGTATTGCAGAGCTGTATTTATCAAGATTGAATAATTGTGTGTGTGTGTGTGTGTGTGTGTGTGTGTGTGTGTGGTACTAGGGTTAACCCAGGAACATTCTGTTTGCCTCAGAGCTTAACTCCCAACCTTACTCTATTTTTAAATTTGAAACTGGGTCTCATTATGTTGTAGAGGGCCTTGCTAAGTTGCTGAGGCTGGCCTTGAACTTGCAATACTCAGTGAACCCAGGGAAGTGGTGTAAAGAAAGGGGAGGGAAAATACTGAGGTTCAATGGTACAAATAGTACTACTGACTATGCGTACTTATGTGAATATACCAATGTAAATTCCAGTACTCTGTATTTGGAAGAGGGGAAATGGAGGGGGGGCCCATGAGTTGTATGCATGAATGTCACTGTAAACATGATTACATTGTGATGTGAGACTATAATGCACCAATAAAAGCATGTTAAAAAATAAGCCAATAAAAACGAGCAGTTGAAATGAATAGACACTTCAGAAAAGAAGTGTACAAATGGCTAGCACATCTATAAAAAGTGCTCAATATCATTAACAATGTCCGTTATCAATACATCTCCTGTTACAATACTAGGTACACTGACCCAGTGGGTGGTAGGAGCATGTCTGGTTGCTGTTCCTACAGTGGGATTGCTAGAAAAATATTAACTCCATACTGGCATTTCTTATAGTCCCAGGAATGCATTCTAGTGAGCCCACAATAAGTGTATACCCAGCCAGAATCTGCATAGTGGCGACTCAGTCTACCTTTCCCTCCAGAGACTCATAGAAGGGCTTTACTGTAAGTTAACTATAGTTAACTGCACTGGGGGAGACCATTCAGTGTAATCACAGGAACTTGCATGGCAAGAGATAGACTTGTGGAGTCTTAGAGGTCCACCCCTGTGGAGGTTGGTTTAGAGACTGCTGCCAAACACAGCAGAAGCATGGGAGAGGCCAATAGTGCCTAGGTTCCAATGCCAGCACAGGACCTTCAAGTATTTCCCTTTAAGTACACTGGACACCCATCATTAGTGTAGGCAGAGGGAGAGGTACAGGCCCAGGGACTGTGGAAAGAACAGAGCTCCTAACTTTCATGGGGTCTATTTCTAATGATACCCACTGCTTAAAGAGACAGAGAGTACCATAGGAAAAATCCCAGTGAAGAGCTCGGAGGCCTAAGCCTACAGTGAGAGAGACATCAGTGGTGGTCAGTGCTTGCACTGAGAGAGAGACACACCAGCTCAGGATCCTAATCATTGCAGAAGACCCAAAAGTAAGGCTGTAAACTGACATCACTATTATAGGTTACTGAGCAAATAAGAATGCTTAGAACATACTCTAGAACCTACAATAGCTAGTAGACATTAAATGGCTAAAAGCATCCACACAGACCCAGGAGGGTTGCAGAGTCCAAATCTGCTTTATTCTTGTATATGTGCAGAGTTGTTTATTTTTTGTTTGTTTGGTTGGTTGTTTTGTTTGTTTGGTTGGTTGATGTGTTTGCTTATTTGTTCTCTTTCCCATTTCTTTTACAAGCTTTCTCCCTCTTTCCTGTCTATTTTTCCGTTCAATATTTTTATTTGTTTTATATTAAATTCATTTTACTTTATTATGTCAAAATAATCTACACTGACTACTATAGTCATCCTATATATTCACTCTCTCTCATCTTTGCCAGATTACATTACTTACAATTAAACTCTCATTCTAATCAATCATATCAACTACTTTACCCTATTCCTGCAACCCATCACTCTGGTTCCTCTCCACTCACCCAATCTTTACCAATGAATACAATATAACTTGTACTTGTATATACCAGCTGATAACATTAAATTCCTACTGCTGAGATTAGACCAAAGATGTGAACCACTAGAAATGACTGCCAGTCACTAAGGATAAACACCACAGCTAACAGAAGAAAATGCCCAACAGCCTGCATATTGAGATTTAATGTGCTTCTCACATTTCTGAGCTGACTTCATATAATGGAGGTGACAGACAGGGCCCCAGACCTTAATACCTGAAACCCATCAAGATCACCATTACAACAGGCAGAGAACCCCAGAATAACTGCAAACCAGCACTGAAGAGCTATAGGTAGAATAAAAATGGGGTGATAGTAGACAAAATTTTCAAGGCTAGTATCAAAGTGATAAACATACAACAGAAAATAGAATAATTATATAGTAGGGGATACTCAATTGTAAGTCATATCTGTGGGTAATTATCTACCTCCATAATAAGGTACTATTAAGAAAGAGAAAATAGACATAAAATAATTACAGACAGAAAGAAAATTATCATAATTAACAAAGATAAAACTTAAACAAAAAATCATGAGAAAAAATAGCAAGAAAACAATGAGCTTCCATAACTCCACAATAACAGAACCAGCAAACACAAAATTGCAGAGATTGCCAGAAGGGCAATTCAGAACTTTAATAGTAAAAATGATGCAGGACTTTTGAAAATAATTCAGAGAAAGCCTGAAAAAAGAAAGGAAAATATAAAGAATCTGACACCCTAAACAGGAATATAAAAGAAGCTTTGAATGAAATGAAAGATATAATCATTGTAGTGAAGACATTAATACATACTATAAACAGTTGGCTAGACCATATGGAAAATAGAATCCCACTCTTTGAAGGTGATCACTCCAAAAATGAACACATAGTACATAATATAGAAAAAAATTTACAGGATGAATTGGATAGTGAGGACATATAAGCAAATTTTTTTAAAAAAAGCTATTCTAGAAATAGTAGGCATAAAAAGGAAAATAGAGGCTGAAGCTAAAGGAATCAACAATCTTTTTGAAGAAACAATATCAGAAAAATTTCCAAACAGAAAAGGAGGTTGACTCACAGGTACAGGAAATATACAGAACCTCCTTTAAAGAAATCACAGAAAAGATTCCCCACACCACATAATAGTCAAACAAACTGACCTAGAGGACAAGAAGATAATTTTAAAGGTGATGAAATTAAAAGACCAAGTGGCATTCAAAGGAGAACAAAATAGAATCAATATGGACTTCCCAAACCAAGTTATGATAGCCAGGTGATCCTAGAACAACATATCCCAAACTGAAAGAAAACAACTTGCATCCAGGAATTTTCTACCCAGCAAAATATTTTTCAAATTTAACATGGAAATAAAAATCTTCCATGACAAGGAGAACTGAAAAAATTTATGTCTTCCAAACCAGTACTAAAAAAATTACTCAAAGAACTTAATTACAAAAAATTAATGAGTAAACATCAAAACTAGAGAAATAATTTCTGTCAAACAAACAATTAAGCAAAGAAGAAAAAATTGCTTTAAACACAAGTTAAAATGCAAAATGTTAGGAATTAAAAATCATCTCTCAATAATCATAATAAATAAAAATGGTCTCAAATACATAATAAAAATACAGATGGTTGCAGAATCGATTAAAGCCTAGAACTCATCTATAAACTTCCTGCATGAAACACACTTTACCAATAAAAAGTCTCATAAACCAAAAGTTAAAGGCTGGAGCAAGATAATTCATGACAATGGAACTTAAAGATAAGCAGAAGTAGAAACTATGATGCCAAGACCGCCTGCCGCCTCGGCATCTATGTGTTGAGACCCCACTCCACATAGTTAATTGGTAACAAGCCCCGAGAAAGAGGTGTCGTCTCTGGCCAAAGTACCCCCCACTTTTAGATACCCTTCATGACTATTATTTTCTTGGTAATGATTTCTTTTAACTCTCTATACGAATTGCTCCAGTGATGTGAAATTAGAACTATGAAAGAAATTGAGTCTGTGGAAATAAATTCTCTAATAATTTGTCTAAACGTCCTTGGCTTTGCTCAATAGTAATGAAAAAACTGGCCAAAATTCAGGTACTGTGATAAGCACCCCAGCTGCAGCAATCACAAATGGCCTCCGACCCTCATTCCTATCCATTAACTCTGACAAAGTAGCTCAGTTCAAAGTAACTGTTTACCCTTGAAATCCTGCCTAGAGACAGAGAAAAAACTTGTGTGTGACCTTAAAGCAATTTAATTGATAAACAACTTAGCTGCCCAAATACAATAGACCCAAAGAAAAAGACTGTTGACTGACCGCATAGTTAAAAATGAATATGACTAAATAAAGGACAGACGTTCTAAATATATATGTATGAAGGAAAGGAAATACCGTAAGAGTAAGAAAAGCATTTTTGCATGAAGAAAAGCTTATCATAAGAAAGTCCCAACTGGGAAAGAAAGGAATTAGAAAGTTAGAAGCAGGCTGCAGAGAGTTTGTGACAGGGAAGTGGATTATTAAAGATGAGTAGGCTTTTAATAGGCTTGTTGTCTAAAGAAGAGTGCTCAGCAGTTAAGGAAATACATCTGACAATTAGAACTAAGAACCTTGTGGTGTTGTTTGTGGTATTTTGTCTGCCAAACTGTGTTGTGAGTATGCTTAAGCTTTCAGATTTAGAAGATAAGATGCCAACACCTGAAGAAACTCCATCACATCCACCTGAATCACCACATTTCCCCACACTTGCTATATGAACTGAGCCCAAAAAGATGGAAAAGTTCCAGGAAAAGTTAAAGAAGATTCCCCGAGAAGCTCCCAAGCCTTGACTATTCTGGGAGGCTGCCACCTGGAACTGCTTATCTGCAAGACCTTGGAGAGGAACAGGAGTTAATTCTTCGAGGGCCAACAGCCAGCTGAAAGACACCCACCCCCCTTGTTCTCTTAACTTTACTGGTGAAGGGTATAAATTTCTTGGGGTTTTTGTAATAAAGTGTAATTGGCTCAAAAAGCCTTTGTCCACCTCAGGTTCTTTCCAAAGCGTCGTCATTTAGGGACCTAAAGAAAATTCAGTCCCTAAAGGGAAAGAATCGCTGCAGACAAGAGGCTGCAGAACTTCACCTGCCTTTTGCCCCATCTTTCTGAGGATTTGACCGGGAGCGGACAATAACGACCTGACTGAGCTTAGTCCGTGACACTATGATATCAGACAAATTGGATTTCAAGTCTAAGCTCATTAAAAGAGACAAACAGGTCACTTTTCTGTTGGTAAAGGGAACAATCCAGCAAGAAGAAGTAATGATAGTCAAGATTTATGCTTCAAACATAATGCAGCTACTTTTATAAAACAAATTTATGTGACATTGAGTCGCACATAGATCCCAATACAATAATATTGGGAGACTTTAACATGCCTGCCACACCACTGGACCAATCTCCTAGTGAAAAAGTTGAAAAACATGCCTCAGACCTAAAGTACAACAAAAACCAAATGAACTTGTTAGACACATACAGAATATTCCACCAAACTACAATTGAGTTCACATTTTTCTCAGCTGCTCATGGAACCTTCTTCAAAATAGACCACATCTTGGAGCACAAAGCAAATTAAAAAATGTGACATAATCTCATATGTTTTTTCAGACCACAATGGAATGAAACTATAAATCAACTATAAGACCCAGAGTAATCACATAAACACATGAAGACTGAACACCAAACTGCTGAATGAAGAATGGGTCATAGAAGAAGAAAGAGGTGAAATTAAGAAATTTCTAGAAATAAACAAAAATAGAGACACAACATATTAAAACATCTGAGACACCTGTTAGGCAGTATAAGAGGAAAATTCATAGCACTGAGTGCCCACATAAGAAAAAATATAAAATAACCAAATAAATGACCTAATGACACACTTCAAAGACCTTAAAAAGCAGTAACAGTCCAACCTAAATTTTAGTAGAAAACAGAAAATATTAAAATCAGAGCAGAAATCAGTGAAGTAGAGGATAAAATATAATACATAAAATCAATAAAACCAAAAGATGATTTCTAAAAAAAATGCAGATAAACCACTAGACAAGCTAATCAAAAGAGAAAATCAATCCAAATTACTAAAAAATGAGATAAAAAGGAGATATTACCACTGACAGTATGGAAATCTAGATCATTATCAAAATACATTGAATAGCTATACTAAAACAAGATAAAAAAATCTTTAAGAAAGTGACAATTTCTAGACATATACAACCCTCCTAAATTGAGTCAAAAAGATAGAGAAAATTTAAACTGACCAATAGCAATCAAAGAGACTGAAACAGCAATAAAAAGCCTGTTATCAAACGAAAGCGCAGTACTGGATGGTTTCCCCAAGTGAATTTTATAAAACCTTTATAGAAAAGTGAATCCAAGCTTCTCAATATATTCCATGAATTGCTGGAGCCAGCCAACTAAAGTACAGGTTCTGAAGAGAGGAGCGAGGATTAAAGAAATCAAGCATGGGAGGTCTACTAGTCACTACTAGCACCAAATTTATTCTCTCGTGGCCCTTTTATACAGTTTCTAGCTTTGGGTTACACAGGAATACAAGAAAGACAAGTCCAAAGTACAAACATCACAGGCAAGCCAAACAATACTCTGGTGCAACACAAACACAATCTTATCTATCAGACAGAACAATAGCATCAATTGTTCTGAGATAGTCTTAATTACTTTGAAATCCCCAGGACTCCAAACCTTGTTGACTCTGGGTGAAGGACAGTCAGAAGTACTCTTTTAATAAAGATAAGAGAAAGACCTTAATGTTTCCCTACAATGGCCAAGGACATGGGGAAGTATTTAATGGCTCCCTACAATGAAGTAGAAAGAAACAGAACTTCCTAAAATATATACTATGAAGCCAAAATCGCATTGATACCAAAACCAAAGAAGGACAACTCAAGAAAAGAAAACTATTGCCAAATGTGGTGCTGCACATTTGTAACCCCAGCATTTGGGAGGCTGAGTGAGGAGGAGGACTGCCTCAGCTACTTAGTGAGGGCCTTTACAACTCAGTGAGACCTGTTTCAAAATAAAGAATAAAGCTGGTACCTAATAGACATATACAGAACATTTCATCCAGAAACTACAGAATACACATTCTTCTCATCAGCCCATGGAACCTTCTCCAAAATAGATCACATCCTGGTACACAAAGAAAGCACCAGCAAATTCAAAAGATGTAATATAATTCCCTGGAAGAAAATAACTTCCAGCCAAGGCTCATCTATCCAGTAAAACTACTATTCAAGATCAATGGGGAAGTCAAAGTCTTTCAGGATAAACAGAATCTCAAAAAATTCATGAATTCAAAGCTAACACTAGAGAAAATTCTTAAAGAAATAAATCATAAGGAAGAAAAAAGAAGCAGACTTCAGAATCAGAGAAGAGAGGAAGTTAATAAGTGGGCCATTTAAGTAAAGAAGATCACACCACCCAAGAGTAGACAGAACACAAAATGGCAGAAAACAAAAATCATATTTCAATAATATCTCTTAATGTCAAAGGACTTAACTCACCAATCAAAAGACATAGACTGGCAATGTGGATTAGGAAACATAATCCAAATACATGCTGTCTGCAAGAAACTCACCTCACAGCCAAAGACATTCACAGGCTAAAGGTGAAAGGATGGAAAAAGATATACCATGCCACATGTGACCAAAAAAGAGCAGGGGTAGCAACCCTGATATCCAACAAAACAGACTTTAAACTAAAACACATCAAAAGAGACAAATCAGGGCACTTCCTTTTATTAAAAGGAGCAATACACCAAGAAGATATAATGATAGTAAATATTTATGCCCCAAATGTGGGTGCAACCACATTTGTAAAACAAACCCTTCTGGACATAAGATCCCAAGTAGACCCAAATACAATAATTCTTGGAGACTTTAATATGCCTCTCACACCACTGGATCGATCTTCAAGGCAAAAGATGAGTAAAGACGCTTTAGAACTAAAGGAAACCATAAACCAAATGGACCTAATAGACGTTTTCAGAGTATTTCAACCAGGAACTACAGAATACACTTTCTTCTCAGCAGCCCATGGAACCTTCTCCAAAATAGATCACACCCTGGGACACAAAGAAAATACCAGCAGATTCAAAAAATGTAATATAATTCCATGCATCTTTTCAGACCACAATGGAATAAAAGTAGAAATCAACAATAGGAAACTCGAAAGAAAGTACTCAAATTCATGGAGAATGAATGACACACTATTGAATGATGAATGGGTAAGAGCAGAAATTAGGGAAGAAATAAAGAAATTTATAGAAACAAATGAAAACAGAGACACAACTTACCAAAACCTATGGGACACCATGAAGGCAGTACTAAGAGGAAAGTTTATTGCATTGAGTGCCCACATAAGAAGGACAGAGAATCACCAAGTAAAGAACCTAATGACACAACTAAAGGACCTAGAAAGACTGCAACAGTCTATTCCCAAAGCCAGCAGAAGACAAGAAATCATCAAAATTAGGGCAGAAATAAATGAAATAGAGAACAAAAAAACAATTCAAAGAATCAACAAAACAAAAAGCTGGTTCTTTGAAAAGGTTAATAGAATTGATAAACCCCTGGCCAACCTAACCAAAAGAAAAAGAGAATCAATGCAAATTACTAAAATCAGAAATGAAAAAGGAGACATCACCATAGATAGTGAAGAAATTCAAAGGATTATCAGAAACTATTTTAAAAATTTATACTCCAATAGACAAGAAAACATGGAAGAAATTGATAGATTCCTAAAGACAGTTAACCTACCTAAACTGAACCAAGAGGACATAGCAAGCCTAAACCAACCAATAGTAAACAATGAAATGGCAATAAAAATTCTTCCATCAAAGAAAAGCCCAGGCCCAGATGGGTTTCCAGCTGAATTCTACAAAGCCTTCAGTAAAGAACTAATACCAATACTTCATAACTTATTCCAGGAAATTGAAACTGATGGAACTCTCCCAAATTCCTTCTACGAGGCCAGTATCACATTAATCCCCAAACCAAATAAAGATACCTCAAGAAAGAAAAACTACAGACCAATATCTTTAATGAACATAGATGCAAAAATTCTAAACAAAATACTAGCCATACACATTCAAAACCATATCAAGAGAATAATACACCATGACCAAGTTGGTTTCATCCCAGAAAAACAAGGTTGGTTCAACATATGCAAATCAATACATGTCATCCACCACATAAATAGAATCAAGAATAAAAACCACATCATCATAGCAATAGATGCTGAAAAGGCCTTCAACAAAATACAACACCCATTCATGTTAAAAAACACTACAGAAAACTGGAATCAAAGGAACATACCTCAACATCATTAAGGCAATATACAACAAACCCAAAGCCAACATTATACTGAATAGGGAGAAACTGCAAGAATTTCTCCTAAAATTGGGAACAAGACAAGAATGTCCACTATCACCACTCCTCTTCAATATAGTCCTTGAGACTCTTGCCACAGCAATGAGACAAGAGAAAGAAATCAAAGGAATTCAAATAGGAAGAGAGGAATTAAAATTATCCTTATTTGCAGATGACATGATCCTTTACCTAGAAGACCCTAAGAACTCAACCAAAAGACTTCTGGAGTTAATTAACAAATTCAACAAAGTTGCAGGATACAAAATCAACCTAAAGAAATCAGAGGCTTTTCTTTATACCAACAATGAATCCACAAGGAAAGAAATAAAACAATCAATTCCATTCACTATAACCTCAAAACAAATAAAATGCCTAGGAATAAACCTAACCAAAGATGTACAAGACCTCTACAACAAAAACTATAAAACATTAAAGAAAGAAATTGAAGAAGACCTTGGAAGATGGAAAGACCTCCTGTGCTTGTGGATAGGCAGAATAAATATCATCAAAATGGCCATTCTGCCAAAAATGATTTATAGATTCAATGCAATTCCCATCAAAATACCACCTACATTCTTGACAGACCTAGAAAAAGCAATCATGAATTTTATATGGAGAAAGAAAAGACCCAGAATAGCCAAAGAAATTCTCAGCAACAAGAATCACGCAGGAGGCATCACAATCCCAGACTTCAAACTATAGTATAGATCAATAGTAGTAAAAACAACATGGTACTGGCACAATAACAGGTACACTGACCAGTGGAACAGAATAGAAGATACAAAAACAAATCCACACACCTACAGTCAATTAATCTTTGACAAAGGGGCCAAACTCATACGCTGGAGAAAAGACAGCCTTTTCAACAAATGGTGCTGGGAGAACTGGCTATCCATTTGTAGAAAGATGGAACTAAACCCCTATATCTCACCATGCACAGGAATCAACTCGAGATGGATCAAAGACTTAGAAATCAGACCAGAGACTGTGAAGTTATTAGAGGAGAACATAGACTCATCACTACAACATATAGGCACAGGCAGTAACTTTCTCAACAAAACCTCCAAAGCTCAGGAAATTAAAGCAAGAATCATCAAGTGGGATAGCATCAAACTAAAAAGTTTCTTCTCATCAAAGGAAACCATCAAGAACCTAAAGAGGAAGCCTAAAGAATGGGAGAATATCTTTACCAGTCACCACTCTGATAGGGGCTAATATCCAGAATATACAAAGAGATCAAAAGACTCAGCACTAGCAAAACAAACAACCCAATCAAGAAATGGGCAACTGAAATGAATAGACACTTTACAAAAGAGGAGATACAAATGGCCAATAGATTCATGAAAAGATGTTCTTCATCATTAGCCATCAGGGAGATGCAAATCAAAACTACACTGAGATTCCATCTAACCCCAGTCAGATTGGCAAGCATAAAGAAATCAGACAATAATAAATGCTGGTGAGGATGTGGGGAAAGAGGAACTCTTTTACATTGTTGGTGGGAGTGCAAACTAGTTCGGCCACTATGGAGATCTGTGTGGAGATTCCTTAGAAAACTGGGAATAGATTTACCATGCGATCCAGCTTTACCACTCCTGGGTATTTTTCCAAAGGGGTTGAAAACAGAGAACTACAGCAACATATGCATACCTATGTTCATAGCAGCACAATTTGTAATAGGTAAAATTTGGAAACAACCTAGGCCTCCATCAACAGATGAATGGTTTGCAAAGTTATGGGAAATACACACAATGGAATTCTATTCAGCTATAAAGAAGAACAAAGTCATGTCATTTGTAAGAAGATGGAAAGGGCTGGAAAGCATTATGTTAAGCGAGATCAGCCAAACACAGAAAGAGAAGGGACCTATATTTCCTCTAATATGCTCAAACAAATGAGCATTGGGAATACCAGAGGGACTCCAGATAGTGGAAGGGAAATCTCAGCAAAGTTTGAATGGAAAACTAAGAGAGGAAGGAGGCTGAACTTGATTGATGAGCGGCTATTTCCAAATAGGTGTAAAAGTACGAATATAGCAAGGTTAGCCTGGGTATTAAGTATCAGGAGGGGGGGAGGGAAATGAGGGGGGGAGAGGGCACCAAATACAGATTAAATGTTAACATTTACTTTCAATAAAATAAATTTTAAAAAATTAAAAATTTAAAAAAATTTAAAAAAAGAATAAAGCTGGGCATGGTGGTGTATGCTTGTAATACCAGCATTTGGGAGGCTGAAATAGGAGAATCGCACAGGTTCAAAGTCAGCCTCAGCTACTTAGTGAAGCCTTTTGCAACTCATTGTGACCCTGTTTCAAAATAAAGAAAAAAAGTAGGGCTGGGGTGTTGCTCAGAGGTGGAATGCCCCTGGTTTCCACCACCATACCACACACACACACACACACACACACACACACACACACACACACAAAAGAAAGAATAAAAATAAATTTGGCTGGGGTGTAGCTTGGAGGTAGAATGCCCCTGGGTTCCATTCCCAGTAAGAAAAAAACCATAGGCTTATATTGCTGATGAACTTAGAAGCAAACTGATAAACAAAATAAAAATACTACCAATATGTATTCAAAACTACGTCAAGAAAATTATACACTATGATCAAGTTGGGTTCATCCCAGGGATACAAGGCTGGTTAATGTAAAAGAAACCACATAATTCACCACATAAACAGAACCAAAGACAAAAATCACATTACCGTTTATATAGACACTGAAAAGGCATTCAATGAAATCCAACACCCATTCTCTGCAGAGAATCAGAATAGTAGAAACATACCTCAACATCATGAAAGCAATATAAAAAAGTCAACAAACATCATATTAAGTAGGTAAAAAATGCAAGAGTTTCTCCTAAAAATAGGAACAAGACAGGCATGCCCATTATTGTCACTTCTTTTCAATATAGTACTTGAGACTTGCAAAAACAAGAAGGCAAGAGAAGAAAGTCAAATGAGTACAAATAGGAAAAAAGAACTAAAATTATCTCTATTTGCAGATAAAATGATACTATACTTAGTAGACCCAACAATATCAACCAAAAGGCATATAGAACTGATCAACAAATTCAGCAAAGTGTTTGGACACAAAATCAATTTTAAAAAATCGGAAGCACTTTTGTGTGCCAACCATAAATACACTGAAAAAGAATACAGAAAATACTTCCACTCAAAATATCCCACAGAAAATAAAATACTTAGGAATAAACTGAACTAAGGAGGTAAAGACTTATACTAGAAAAATTATAAAACCTTGAAAGAAGAAATTGACAAAGACCTTTGAAGATGTAAAGATATTCTATGTTCTTGAATAGGCAGAATAAATATAATCAAAGGCCATCATTCCAAAAGTGATCTACAGATTCAATGCAATACCCATTAAATTACCAAGGTCATTTCTCACATACATAGAAAAAATCAGTTCTTAAATTCTGTTGGAACAACAACAGCATTAAAAAAAAAAAACAACAACAAATAGCCAAAGTAGTTCTCAGCAATAAGAACCATACAGGGGCATCACAATACCTGACTTCAAACTATACAACAAAACCATAGTAATGAAAAGATTATGGTGTTGGCACAAAAACAGACACAGACCATTGAAGCAGAATATAACATTCAGAAAGAAATCTACACATATACAGCCAATTGATTTTTTACATATGGGCCAAAAACATACACTGGAAAAAAGATAGCCTCTTCAACAAATGGTATTGACAAAACTGGTTAACCATATGTAGAAAAATGGAAATAAACCCCATTTTCTCACCCTGCACAAGAATCATTTCAGGATGGATCAAAGACTTCGATTCAGGTCCAGAGACTTTGCAGCTCCTTGAAGAGGGAATAGGCCCAACACTTTCATATATAGGCGCAGGTAAAAACTTTCTCAACAAGACCTCAAAGGCACAAGAAATTCAAAGGAGGATCAATATGTGGGATTGCATTAAACTGAAGAGCTTCTATACAACAAAGGAAACTATTAAGTACCTCAACAGAGAGCCAACAGAATGGGAGAAAATGTTTGCCAATTACTCCACTGATAGAGGAATAATTTATAGAAAATACAGAGAACTCAAGAACTCATTGCTATAAAAACAAATAACCCAATAAAAAATGGGTAAGTTAACTAAATAAACATTTAACAAAAGAAGAAATTCAAATTGCCATTGAATGTATAAAAAATGTTCAATATCATTAGTAGTCAGAGAGATTCAAATAAAAAATACACTAAGATTTTACCTAAAACCAATTAGAATGGCAATCATTAAAAAGCAAACCACAAGACATGCTGGTAATGGTGATGAGAGGTTAAAACTCTAGTATATTGTTGGTGGGATTGCAAATTAGTGCAACTACTTTGGAAAATAGTAGGGAGGCTCCTCAGAAGAATGAGAATGAACATACCATATGATCCAGCAATACCACTTCTGGCTATTTATCCAAAAGAATGAAAATCAAAGTACCAAAATAACACATGCAGATCTATGTTCATAGCTGCACAATTCATAGCCAAACTATAGAACCATCCAAGATTTTCATCAACCGATGAATGGATTACAAAACTATGAGATATGTATACAATGAAATTTTACTCAGCCATAAAGAAGAATAAAATTATGTAATATGCAGGTAAACAGATGGAACTGGTGAACATTATGCTAAGATTAGTCAGTAACAGGAAGTAAAAAGTTAGGTGCTCTTCTTTTTTTTAATATATTTTTATTGGTGCATTGTAGTCAAACATCACAATGGAATACAAGACTTGTGAGAATATCCAAAGTACACATCATCCAATTAGCCTTTATCCAATCCCCATCCCACACCCTCCCCTCCCTCAATCCCATATTTGATTTAGTGTTTAACACTGATATATTTGTTTATGTACATCATGTTTTTTGTGTGTTTTGTTTTGTTTTGTTTTGTTTTTGGTGGTACTGGGGTTCCTGGAAGCCCTTCTACCTCCGGGATACGCACGGGCTACACTCCCAGACCTATTTTTTAACATTTTTATGTGGAAACAGAGTCTCTTAAGCCAGTGAGGCTGGCTTCGAACCAGCGAGATCCTCCTGTCTCCGCCTCCTAAGCGCAGGGATTACAAGTGTGCGCCACCATGCCCGGCTACATCATGTGTTTTAATGAGATTCCATCTTCTCCCATCTCATCCCCTATCATTGTTCACCTTAATTGCTCCTCCATAGGGCCCTTTCTTCCACTAAATTCCCTTCTATTACCCATTTCTTCCTAGTTTTTACATATTAGGGAGAGCATCTGATTTTTGTATTTTCTGTGATGTTTCTCTGTGTATGCCACATTGCAAGTTCTGATCCCACTCTTGAAGGCCCCGGCACTGGCCTGGCCACCTGGTAGACTCTGATCTTGGCCTTGCTCACTCTAGCACCGGCCTTGCCTCGTGGCAGGCTCTGATCCCATCTTCAGAGGCCGCAGTACCGGCCTTGGCTTTAGGCAAGCTCCTATCCCGGCCTCGCTGGCTCCAGCTATGGCCTCACCAAATGGCAGGCACTGATCCCAGCCTTGCTGACCCCAGCACTGGCCTTGCCACATGGCAGGCTTTGATCCCAGCCTCCTTGGCCCTGGCACCTGCCTCTCCCCTTGGCAGGCTCCAATCCTGGCCTTGGAGGCCCCAGCACCAGCCTTGCCTCATGGCAGGCTTTGATCCTGGCCTCCCTGGCCCTGGCACTGGCCTAGCTGCCTGGCAGGCTTATATCCTGGTCTCAGAGGCCCCAGCATTGGCCTTGCTGTTTTGCTGTGCATTGGGCTCTGTTCTCTGCTACTATGAGCAGGTCGTCTATAGATGTTTCCTTTTTTCTTCCTTTTTTATTTTTATTTTTGGTGCTACTGGGGTTCCTGGAAACCCTTCCACCTCTGGGCTCTACTCCTGGGGACCCACATATTTTATATATATATTTTTATTTGGAACCAGGGTCTCTCAAGCCAGCAAGGCTGGCCTCAAACCTGCATGATCCTCCTGTCTTTAACTCCCAAGTGTGGGGATTACAACATGCACCACCATGCCTGGCGTTCTTTGATTTTTTTTTTTTTAATATGAGAGAGCAGTACGTGTCTTTTGCAAAAGCTGGGACACCAAATACCTAGTGACAATGAATTTTGTCTTCCCTCCAAAGGCAGAGGTCCACAGCTTCACTCCGGAGAGCAGGCTCTGCTGCTCCACATGTACCCTGGCCTCCCGCTCTGTACAGAGGAGCATGGTGGCCATGAGGGCTAATGACTCCCAGGACATGCAGCATGGCAGCCCATCCTGGACATGTGGGGCTTCCTCTTAAACCCCTCAAACCCTTTTCCAAAAGTTCCAGGTGAATTGGATAGGATTTGTCTGCCTCTCCCGAATCCTGGCTGCCACCGTGGTCATCTTGACCCCTCTCCAATACTATTTATTTATTTATTTATTTATTTATTTTGGTGGTACTGGGGTTCCTTGAAGCCCTTTTGCCTCCAGGCTACACTCCCAGACCTGTTTTACACTTTTTTATTTTTGGAAACAGGGTCTTTTAAGCCAGCAGGGATCCTCCTGTCTCCGTCTCCCAAGCGAGGGAAAAACAAGCGTGCACCACCACACTCGGCCTTTTTCTTTTTTTAAATAAGAGAAGACAGTATGTGCTGTTCCAAGCACACCAAAGGCCCCAGTGCAGCCCAGAGGCGCTGGGCTTCTCAGGACGCATGGCTCAGCTTCCCACCTGGCACTGATCAGCTCCCTCCACCACACCCGGGTTGTTTTTCTTACAAGGTATGTTGTTTAGTTCCCAGCATGCGCGGCTGAAGCAGTCTTTTCTCTAATCTCTTCCGGGGTGTTCTTCCAAAAATCACTTTTTTTGCGTGGCGTGCGCTTCCTGGTCATCTTGCTCCTAACTCCGCCATTATCCACACTCTCTCCTGAATTCTAGGTAGAAAGTCATGGCTGGAAATTTCTCCTTAAGTTGTCCTGAATCAGATATTAAACTAAACTCTGGTGTCCAGGGCTTCTCCAAGGAATGCATGTTCTTTTCAGCAGCCGAAATCACCACTGCGATAGTGGCCGCCACCATCTTGCCTAAATCTAGGTGTGCTTCTTAATATGCAGAAGGTAGAGAGAAAAAGGGTCATAGGAAACACTCTAGATGAAGAAAGAGAAACCATAGATGAGCAAATAAGGCAATCTAACTGAGGAAGATGGGGGGAAGAGAAACACCCTAATGCACATGATGTACATTCACAAGTAAATCACTAAGAAAAACATGAGAAAGTGTGAGGGGGAAGAAAATGGAATGGGAATTAGGGAAGGGCTAAAGGAGTGATGTTTGCATGTATACCTCTACCATTAAGTAGTACATTATGAAGTATAATTACAATGTACCAATTAAAAAATAAAAACACAAATAAATGTTGTCAAGGATGGGGAAATATAGGAATATTTTTATATTGTTGTTGGGAGTATAAACTAGTACAGTCACTGTGAAGATTACTATGGAGATTTCTCAAAAGTCTAGGAATGGAACCACCATGACTCAGTAATACCATTCCTCAATATCTTTCCAGAAGAATTAAAGTCAGAATTCTACAGTGATATGTTTATAGTCATATTTATATTATTAGAATTTACAAAATTATGGAACAAACCTAGATGTCCATCAAAAGATGAATGGATAAAAATGTTGTATGGAATTTCACTCAGTCATAAATAACAACAAAATTGTATCATTTATAGAAAAATGAAAGGAACTAAAAATATTGCATTAAGAAAGATCAGCCAGTCTCAGAAAGCCAATGGTTATATGTGTCTCTTATATGTGGAAGCTGGAGAGAAAAATATTAAACAAAGGGACTTCAGATAAATGAAGAAGAGTGATCAGTAGAATAGTGCAAGGGGACTAGGGAAGATATGTGGAGAGGTGAGGAGAAAAAAAGAGTCCTGATGCAGAAAACATTTTACAATGCTATGTCCATTTATGAAGGAATCACAATTTTAGTAGCATGTACATGTCGGGGGCGAGTGAGGTGACACCCATAGGGAATCATATCAAGTGCTATGTACATGTAAATTGTATCACATTGAACATCACTATGATGTGTAATTGTAATGTATCAATTAAAGTATATTAAATAATGTAAAATCACTTTCATAATAAAAATAAACTCATCTGTTAAGCAAATAACAAAGTAAATTGTTCTTAGGTGACTAGAAGTTGACTTTATTTTATGGATAAAATTGTATATGTCTGCATATTCTACTGATAGAATGGTGGGCGCTTGTTTGTTTTTCATACTGAGAACTAAATGCAAAGGTGATCTAGCATTGAACTATATCCTCAACCCTTTTTATGTTTTATCTTGAGACAGGTTCTCATTAGATTACCCAGGCTGGCCTGAAATTTGCAATCCTTCTGCCTCAGCCTCCTGAGCAGATGAGATTATAAGTCTATAAGTGTTAGAGCACACAGCTAGAATGGCAATTTTGAATGATAATAAAATAAAGATGTGTATGTGCAAAACTAAAGACACATATTCTTATATTTTCTTCTAATCAGAATAATGTGCATAATGTCATAATCTGGATATTAACTAACTTGCATTTTATCAATAATGATGTTATATTTTAGGTATTTTCTAATTTTTTACTGAATTCAATCTAGAGAAATGGCTTTTTTGGGACATTAACAACTGGAATTGTCAGCAAACTTCTTAAAGTACATGATACAGAGATTCAGAATGAACAGTGGGTTTTGAATACCATATTAAAAAATTGTAAGAAGTCATAATGATATATTATTAAAATTAGAAACATATTACTAAACCTTTTCACTTTATCATATAAATATTTGTAGTTTAATCATTTCTTAAGTAATATTGAAACTCATATAGTGAGATAAAAACACATCCCCTTAAAATGTTTATATCTAGAGTTATATATATATATATAATTTTAGGACTATTATGAATTGTTTAATATTGAAAAATGTTTTAGCTGCCATTTGTGCGACTGTTGTGAAGAGCACACTGATGCTAATAGCTCCTCTGATTCTCTCTTTAGAAGGCAGAGAAGCTGGTTTTTTTACTCAACTGTGTATGTGTTGTGGGTAATGAGTGTCCAGAAGATAGGTCTGCCTTGTCCATGTTTAAGGGTGCTATAGTATGGATCTGGGATATCCATAAATGCCTATACATAAGGCCTTGGCCCTTAGCTTGATGCTTCTGGAAAAAGATGGAACCTACAAAGGTGAGGTCTTGTGGGAGGTCTCAAGTCACCAGGGAGATGCCCTTGAAGGGAACTCCGAGGCTCTGGTACTTTCTTCCCTCTCTTTTTCTTTATTCCCTTTCTTCCCTCTTTTTAATGAGGTGAGCAGCTTCCTCCATCATGTACTCCTGCTCTGATGTACTGTCTCATCACAGTTCCCAAATCAAGAGGACTCAGTGACAACAGCCTAAAACCTCAAGACTGTGAGCCAAAGTTAGCTTTCCCTCATTTTACTTTGATTATCTTAGATATTTCATTACAGTACTGGAAAGTGACTAACACCAAGGGCAACCCTGTTATAACATCTGACTTTGTATTTGTAATTTTTTTCTTGAGGTGTCCCTGAAAATATGTATGTTTCAGCTCTATAACACCTAGATAAATCCCTGGAGAGAACTTTTGGATAAACAAAGCAGATTATAAACATATGTGTTTGCTATAACTCCTTTCCAAATTCATCTGAAATTTCTAACTAGCAATTTTTTAAAGGCAAAAACCCCCAAGAGAAAAGAACTGAAGAGAATCCAACAACAACAGGATTCATAAAGCTAAAAAACAGATGTGTGAGTGGTAACTGAGTTAGCAAATGAAGGAAAATTAAAACAAGGTGACTTAAATCTTGGGGCTTTATTCTTTTACATTTGACATCCATTACCTTAATAAATATTCTGATTCTACATTCAAAGTACTCCCAGAATCACAGCATAGTTCACCATCTTTTCTAGTTCTGTAAACGGTTGTGTATTGAGTTGTCCCTCTCAACTTCTCCTTCTCCTTCTCCTTATTCTTATTCTTATTCTTATTCTTATTCTTATTCTTATTCTTATTCTTATTCTTATTCTTATTCTTCTCCCAAAAAAAAAGAAACATGAAATAGACACCTAACTAGTGTTTGCAAGTGTAATCTCATAGGGAAATAGAGTCTTTGTGGATGTAATCAAATTAAGATGGTGTCATACTACATGAGGGTAGACCGTAAGTCTAAAAACTGGTGTCATTATAAAAAGAGAGAGAGATTTAGAGGTACAGACACACACTGAGAAAAAGATAGCAGGTAAATATAGCAGCAGAGATTGGAGGTTAGAATGCCAGAAACAAATAGAAGCTGCAAGAAATGAGGATTCTTTCCTAGATCCTTGAGAGGGAGCAGATCCTGCTGACATCATGGTTTCAGATGTCTAGACTTCTGGCTGTGAGAAAACAAATGTTTGTTGTTTTAAGCTGTTCATTTTGAAGTGATACAGTTCAGTAATTAGTAATATTTTCATGGGCTATATTTTATATTCTGTAAGCCACTTGTAGGGAAGAATTTTCTGCTTCATTTATGGTCATTGCCCAAGTGCCTAATTCCTCCTACAGGATAATAAATATATGTTGAATACATTTGTTGTATTGATAGGACAACCTCAAAAGTATGCTAGAAGCCCATGAATACTAAAAACAAAAGAAATTAAAAAGTCTCTTTTAAAGGACAGTTTTTGTGTGATACTGGGGATGGAACCCAGGGGCATTCTACCTCTGAGCTACACCTCCGGTCCTATTTTTTAGTCTTTTTATTTTTTGAAACGGTGTCTCACTGAGTTGCAAGTGCATCACTAAGTAGTGAGGCTGAGGCCGTCCCTGAACTGTGACGCTCAGGTCTCTGCCTCCCGAATGCTGTGATTACAAGTGTGTGCCCTGGCTTAAAGGACTTTTAAATTAGATTTGTTGTAAGGAAACAACCACAGGGATAATATGCAAATTTTGCCCACTAAACAAGAAAATCTCAAAAAAATATATATATAGGCTCAAAGAACCTTTATGTCTAATGTTATGAATCATGAAAGAGAGCTTGTAATATGTTTTAAGAGAAACTGACAATCCCAAAAGAAAATATTTACTGACACAAAATGTTAAACATTCTCCAAAACCCAGCCACATTACTTTATTATATGTAGTGTAAAGTTGGCCATTTAAACTGGTCATCTAATGAGCCATAAGTGCCTTATTCTATAATATAAAGGGATCATCAGTGGTAATATATCTTTCTTGTGCCAATGCCATGCTGTTTTTATTTATATAGCTCTTTAGTATAATTTGAAGTCTGATGTCATACTATCTCCTGCATGGTTCTTTTTTTTTTTTTTTTTTTGGTGGTACTGGGGTTCCTGAAAGCCCTTCTACTTCCGGGCTACACTCCCAGACCTATTTTTTATACTTTTTTATTTGGAAACAGGGTCTCATAAGCCAGCGCGCGCGGCTGGCTTCGAACCTGCGCAATCCTCCTGTCTCTGCCTCCCAAGTGCGGGGATTACAAGCGTGCGCCACCACGCCTGGCTCCTGCATGGTTCTTATTGCTGACAATTGCTTTGGCTATTATGGCTATTTTGTTTTGGGCTGTTATTTTTCTCATATGAATTTTAGGACTGACTTTTCCATCTCTGAGAAAAATGACATTGCTATTTTAATAGGGATTGCACTGAATCTAGATCACTTTTTGGCCATTGTGATAATATTTGTTTTGCCTATCCAAGAGCACAGGAGGTCTTCCCATTTTTTAAGATCTTCAATTTCTTTCTTTAGTGTTTTATCATTTTCATCGTATAAGTCTTTTATCTCCTTGGTTAGATTTACTCCTAGGTGTTCGTGTGTGTGTGTGTGTGTGTGTGTGTGTGTGTGTGTATGATATTATGAATGATATTGTTTTCTGGATTTATTTTTCAGTAGATTCATAATTGATATATAGGAAAGCTAATTGTTTTTGTAGCTTGATTTCGTATCCTGATACTTTGCTGAATTCGTTAATCAGCTCTAGGTGTCTTTTGGTTAAGATTTGGGGTCTCCTAAGCACAGGATTATGTCACTTACAAATAGAGACAATTTCAATTCTTCTTTTCCTATTTGCATTTTCTTCTCTTGCCTTATTGCCTGACTAGAGTTTTAAGTACTATATTTAAAAAGAGTGACAATAGTAGGCATCCTTGCTCTTAATTTAAAAGGAATTTTTATATTTTTCCCCATTCAGTCTGATGTTGGCTTTGGGTTTATTTTATGTTGTCTTTATGATGTTCAAGTAAATTTATTCTATTCCATTTACCTGCAGTGTTTTTTTTAACATGAATGGAAGTTGGATTTTGTCAGGTGCTTTTTTTAGTATCTCTTGAGATGATTGTGTGACTTTTTGTTTTAGTTATATTTATATGGATAGAAGATACAGAAATATATCCACACATTTATAACCAGTTGATTTTTGACAAAAATGCCAAAAATATATGTTGGAGAACAGACAACTTTTTTCAACAAATGGTGTTGGGAAAACTGGTTGTCAATTTGTAGAAAAATTGAGCTAAGTCTCAATTTCTCACCCTTCAAGATTCAACTGAAGATAGATTAAAAACCTGGAAATCATAACAGAGACTTTAAAATTACTAGGGGAGGGAATAGGAGCAATACTCCAACATATAGACACTGATAGAAACTTCCTCAAGAACTCCAAATCTCAGGAGATTAAAACAAGAATAAATAAATGAGATGATATTATATTAAAATATTTCTGTGCAGCAAAGGAAATCAGTAATATAAACAGAGACTCAGAATGAGAGAAGAACATTGCCAGCTACTCCTTTGATGGAAGACATATCTAGAATATACAAAAACCTAAAGAACTTAGCAATAAGAAAACAAACAACCCAATCAAGAAATGGGTGATTGAACTAAATAAATACTTCACAAAAGAAGAAATACAAATGGCCAATAAATATATGAAAAAATATTAGCAATCAGGAAGATGCAAAACAAAGGTACACTGAGACTCCATCTAGCTCCAAATATAATGCCAATCACAAATAATGCAAACAATAAATACTGGCAACAATGTAGGGAAATAGGAACTCATATACTATTTGTAAGATTGCAAATTAGTGCAGTTGTTATAGAGATCAATGTGGATATTCCTCAGAAAACTGGAATAAATGCACCATACAATCTGGTTATACCATTCTGTGGTATCTTCCCAAAAGAATTGAAATTGGAATACTATAGTGATTCATGCATATTCCATGTTTATAGCAGCACCAATCCCCATAGCCAAATCATTGAACCAGTCTAGCTGTCCATTAACAAATAAATGGATTACAAAATTATGAGATATATGCACAGTAGAATTCTACTCAGCAACAAAGATGAAAATTATATCATTTGGGAGAAAATTGTTGGACTTGGAAAAACCATATTGAGTTTAACCAGTCACAGAAAGTGAAGAGTCATAAGTAAAGAGTCATATATTTTCTCTTGTATGTGGAAGTTAGGGAGTAATCAGGACAAAAATGGACTTTAGATAAACAAGAAAAGGCCTCAGTGGAGCAATGGTAGAAGTCTGGGAGAGGGTGATCAGGGAAAGAGATGAAAAATTAATGAAGAAAACATATTTATGTTTTTACTCATATGAAATTATCAATTCAAATCTCAGTACCATGTATGAGGAAGAGTGAGAAGGGAGCTTAAGGAAGCTCACCAAGTGCTGTGTGCATGTATGTCCTGATCACTCTCTTCTATGATTTGAAATCATAATTGATATCAAGTAATGTAAAAACACTTTTTCCATATAGATTTGCCAGTTAATGACCTAGTCTTCTGATTTTTCATATTTTATATTCAAATTACTTTTCATGGTTTATAAATATTTACTGAGTACATACATGTAAAAGGTTGTGTGTGTGTGTGTGTGTGTGTGTGTGTGTGTGTGTTTGTATGTGTGTGTATAACAGGGGATTGAACCTAGTGGCATTCTACTTCCAAGCTACATCCATTCCCATTTTTTATTCTTTATTTTGAAGTAATGTCTCACTAAGTTGCTCAGGATCTCACTAAGTACCTGAGGTTGGCTGAAAACCATCAATCCTCCTGCCTCAGCCTCCCATGTACTGAAATTACAAGCTTTTTCAACATCTGACTGTCAAAGTCATTTTTTGAGTACTAGAAAAACGTATAAATAATGTCATTATTATTGCTTCCTTATCAATGTGAAGTGTTCCAGATGGAAATTCATATTTTTATTTTGTAACAAGAAAGAAGTCTGTTTACAAAGAGAAGTCACTTTACATAGGCAGAATCAATCAATCCATTAGCTAGAAAATTCTACTGTATTAAGTCTTCCCAATGGACAAGGCCCAAATTCGTCTGGGAATTTGATGATATATCTAAACTGATTCTCTGCTCACCAAACAGCTACCTAAGAATTTCTAAGACTTATTTTGTAAAAAAAATACATTTGAGTTTTTTTAGGCTTCAAATTTATTTATTTATTTATTTTTAATTTAATTTTTATTTTTTATAAGTGGAACATATTGAGAGTGGTGTGCAACATTTGAGGTTTTTGAAAAGCATTTTGAAGTTCTCCTCCCTGCCTCCACTCACATATTTTATTTTCACACAGTGAAGAGGACCATCAGTTCAAGATGATTCCAAAAGCCCATTGGCTCAGGCAATTACTGATTTCCTCTCCTTGAAAATGTCATGCACATTTTAAACACATTGACAAGTAAGTTTGAAATGCCTGTCACATTTGGAGATGCCACAAAATGTAGTCTTGTAAGGATAAATGGATCTTTGGATTAAAAGCTGTTATTAGGTCCAATCATTATATTTTTTCAATCTTCAATCTAGCAATAACATTTTCCTCTCCTGTTCTCATCTCCCAGTGTTTTCTAAAATTTGTAATAGTTTAGTTTCTCTTGACTGCAAGCTGCAGAAACCTCAATTAAATGGGCTTAAGTGTTATTTTCTTTGTATTTTTTATTTTATTGGAAGGAGGTTAAGTCATGTGTTCAAAGCCATTATCAATGATCCAAATTATTTTCATCTCCTGCTTTTCCATTTTTGGAAGTACCTCCTCCCTCTTATTAGTGATAACATGGCTGCAGCAATTCCAGAAGGTATGTCTAGAAATAAAAATGACTAGGAAAAAGAAAGAAATGATCTCTTCTTATAGATCTTGAGATGTAAGATAAAAATATTCTAGAAGCACTGCTACTCACCTTCTTTACACAGGCCTGATCAAAGGTGAATCAGATGCTAATTCTGAAACAATTACAGACAAGTATTATTGCATAATAAACATCAAATGTAGACAAAAAGAAGAAGTAGAGTTTACCACACTACTCTCTTCTTTGTCATTTATTTATTTATTTATTTATTTATTTACTTATTTATTTATTGCGGCACTGAGGATGGAACCCAGGGTATTCTACCTCTGAGCTATACCCTCAGTCCTATTTTTAGTCTTTGTATCTTTTGAAATAGGGTCTTGCTGAGTTGCAAAGGACCTTGCTAAGTAGCTAAGGCTGTCTGCAAACCATGATCCTACAGTCTCTGGCCCCTGAATGCTGGGATTACAAGCATGTGCCACCATGCCCAGCTATTTGTTTATGTTTTATTAACACTTTCTTGGGGGAGTTGTAAAATTAGAGTTCAGCAAGCCATGGTGACATACACCTGTAATCCTATTGCTTGGGAAGCTGGGACAAGAAAATCTCAGGCTTCAGGACAACCTCAGCATTTTACCTACCCTCATCACTATAGTGGACCTCGTTTCAAAATAAAAATGAAACATAATTTAAAAGGGGGACTGGGTGTATCTCAGAGGAAAAATTCTTTAATGTTCAATTCCAACTAACAACAACCACACACAAAAAAAATAATTAGAATACACATGTTCCAGACCACTGTTCATATCCAATCCAAGTATATAACAAATAATAATATACTATTTCAACCTCATTATTTTAAGTGCAGATATGATATAATTACAAATTAGGAATTACATATTATCATCTCTTGTTTCATATCACAGTGCCCTGATTAATAGATAATTTGGGACAAGTAGAATCAGAAAATTTGAGTTTTAGTATTATTTCCTTTACTTTTTGTGTGACATTAGACAAATTACTATCTTACCAGTCTCAATTCCTATATTAATAAATTAGAGATTACTGAATCTATATATTATTGGGCATATTATATAATTAAAATCCTTTAAAGTCATGATGAAGCTTTTAAGGTTATACAGAACTACAATTCATTGATAATTTTAGATAGGTACTATTTAAACAACTTTAACAAACATTTTATGTAATTATCACAGCAAATTTACAGATAAGGAAACTGGGAACCAGGGTTTAAATAACAAGCTCCATTAAGTTGTGGAGCTATACTTTGAGTTACACCATACCTCATGAGCTCAATGATCATGCTCCATAAATACAAATAATTATTAATATATTTGAAAACTTGTGAAAATAAAGTTCTCATTCTAGTCTTATATTATGGCATCTGGTATATTAAGTCATGAATATTTATTAAGCACTCTGTTATATAGTAGGTGATGATGAGGAAGATCCAGATAATTATACAGCATACATCTTCTCAAGAAAAGTATAATCTAGCAGGGGAAAATAAAATAATTGATCATTCAAAACAATATGCAATAATTGTGAATAGAATAGCACTTGCAAATATCTACTGCAAAATATCTGACCTATGGAACAAGTAATCAAGGATGTAGATAGCCAGAAAGCTTAGGGTGCTCGTTAGCCAGGTTAGATAGATTAATAAACAAATTGAAAATAAGGAAAGTTATTCCAACCAATCAATGTAAATCACCATAAACCAGTAGATAAGAACCTCTGAAAGGAAATAAACTAAATTACCTGCCCATGACTAGAAGGTCTATATAGAAATATAAAGGTTGATGCTGATAAGAAACTATCACAAAAATCCTGCACCCCAAATAAATTATTCTCAAGCTGTGAAGTTGGCTAGGGGGTCACTGAGCAAAGTAATGCACAAGAAATCCTCTGATGAGGAGAAGGCAAAGTTTGATTTTGTAATTTCAGACTTGATACAGATACATCACATATTTTAATATTTGTCAAAAGAATCTTTCTGGGAAACCCTAGGCCATCTTGAAAAGTAAATATTAGGGGAGAAGAAAATGGCTACTGTGGAAGGCAGTACATCTCAGTAGCTGTAACAAACAAAAATCAACTACTAAGAAGGCAGCTCCTTGACAAGAAAAACAAAGGGAAGATATTTATGGATAAAACACAAAATGGATCAATGGTGGAAGAGAATTCAACACTAAGAACTAGAGATGTACAACAAAAAGCCCCAGCATGCAACTGACATGTGGTGGCAGCCACCACCATCTCTGGCCACCAGCCAGAACCATGACTGCCAGGCTGCAGCCCCAAGAAATTCCAGCAAGTAAACCAAGGACTTGAAGTGTAGGAAGTGGCAACAGAGCTCCAACATTTTAAGTGACCAGCACATGCTTTAGGGACAGAGAAAAAGATCCAAAAGCCTGTGTTCTGACCATAAGCTGACACCTGCAGTGGCACACTGTGTCTTCCAGAGAACCAGGCTGCAGGACAGTAAGGTAATTACGATTCTCAGTGGACGACCACCCAGAGCAGTCAGAAGGACCCCAGAAGGCTAAGATCTGGTGACTCACCCCTGAGGTGGTTGGGCTAGAACCCATAGAGACATAGAAAAGGCCCGTAGTTTCCAGGGCACAATAACAGCACAGGGAAACAAGTGGTTGCTCTGAGATTACACTGGACACCCTCTACTGTTGCAGGTACAAAGGTGCAGAGCCCAGGGCCAGAAGGCACAAAGCCCAGGGTCAGAAGGAGCAGGGCCAGAAGGTGCAGAGCCCAGGGATGGAAAGTGCAGAACCCAGGCCCTAAAGTGCAGAGCCTACACATGGAAAGTGAAAAGCCAACCTGTGGGCCTGAAAGCACATAGCTGAGGGCATGAAAGTGCAGAGCACAGGGCCAGAGATTGCAGAGCCCAGGGTGGAGAGTGAAGAGCTTAAGGCAAGAGATCGTGAAGCCCAGAGCCTGAGAGTGCAGAGCTAAGTGCTACAAGGCACAGGGCTCAGGGTGAGAAAAAGCAAAAAACTGTGCTTACATGGAACTTATTTAGAGTGACATCCGCCACCCTGACACCTAAGCACAAAACAGACAGGTGAGAGAGGAGCACAAACACCCATAAACTGGGGCCCAAAAGCTGACAATATGTTATGGAACAAATGATAGATATTGGATCATACTCCAGAAGCTACTATAGTGAACAGATATTATATGGGCCCTAAGTGTGTAAATTAGCAGTACTGATATTTTTTCATTTTTACTGACACTAGATTTTTTTTTGGTTAATTTTTTTGTCTTTAATTTACTATTCTAATTCTTAGCTTTTGTTTTTTGTTTTGTTATCTGGAGTATATTTGTTTCCTCCTTCAGCAATTCTTTTTACAAGCTTCTTCCCTCTGTTCTATATACTCTTTTTTCTCAAAACATTTTTCCCTGTCTGTATCTGCTTGTTTTATATTCAAGCCACTTCATATCTTCATACCTAAATATTCTATACTAACTATAAGAATCCTAATATATCATCATCTCTCTTTTTCAACCAGATACATAATCCTCACCATTAAAAACAAAACAAAACAAAAAAAAAACCACTGCTTACTCCTGCATGAACCTGCTGATACCTCTAAATCTCAACTGCTAAAATTGGATCAGATAGGTTATCCACAAACTCACATACAAAAAGAAAGAAGATAGTAAGACAACAGAAACACAAACCGAAGAATTCTGAAAATACGAGGACAGGGAACAGTGAAGAAATAAGTGAAATCATGAATACTAACTACAAGAAATGCAAGAAGAATTCTGACTCCTTAATTTCAATATGATGAAAAGCTTCACAGTTAGTGAAACTTTTCATCATATTGAAGTTATTAAGAAATAAAAGAGGAAATTGAGACATTAAGAAAGAATAAAAAAGAGGTCTGGAATAAAATGAAAAAGTATAAATGAAATAAAGATAGCAGTAGAAAGAAATTCTGGAACGTTAGATGAAATGAAAAACAGAATATCACTGTTAGAAGACAGTTATTCAAAACTGAAAGCACAGTCAACAGTATTCAGAAGACATTACAATAGAACCTAAACATCTAACAACTATAGGACAATATGAAATATCCTAACTTATGAATAAAAAACATTGAAGAAGGGATAGAGGCACAGACCAAGGGTGTCACGTCCCTCGACCAGCGATTAAGACGCAACACGAAGCTCTTCTTGCAAGCCGTTTATTCAGGATACAAGTTGAAGAAAAATGGCAAAGATCTGCCTCGCGCGGGGCATTATAAACATTAACTCTCCCAATCACTTCTTGCCACATCTCACTCACTCACTGGCTCACGCTCGTCAGGTCACCACCACGTCATGTGTCACGTAACCCTAGCCTCCAAATATGGAGTTGCTTCCTGCACAGCCATGTGCCAATCAAGCTCAGAGGCAGGAAGCCAGGGCCATCTTTTAATGGCGGCTCACCACACAAGGGCATCCAGAATCTCTTCAGAAAAATTATTTCAGAAAATTACCAAACATGGAAAAGACTTGGACATCTATATACAGTAGACATACAGAACACCATTAAGACAAAATCAAAGAAGGGCCTCCCCATGCCATGTAGCAATTAAAATGACCAACATAGAGGCTAAGGAAAGAATCTTAAAAACTGTAAGAACAAAATAACAGATGACATTAGGGGCAAAACAATAAAAATTACTCCAGACTTCATAACTCAAGAAATGAATGCCAGGAAATACTAGTATGACATGATCCAGACACTGAAATAAAACAACTTCCAACAAAAACTGCTGTATCTAGCAAATTATTCAAGATTGATGGAGAAATAAAAGTGTTTCAAGATAAGCAGAATCTCAAAAAAAAATTACGAAAACTAAGCCACTACTGAAGAAAATAAAGAAATCATAAAGAAGGAAAAAGAAGCAACTTTCAGAAACAGAAAGAGATTAATTCAATCATCAGGGCAACCTAACCAAGAAGAAATAAATTATATCAAACAGAATGTGGAACACAAAATGACAGAAAACAAAAATCATATCTCAATAACAGTGAACATCAAAGGACTTAACTCACCAATTAAAAGACATAGACTGGCAATGTGGATTAAAAAACATAATCCAAATATATGATACTTATAAGAAACTCACCTTACAGACAAAGATATTCATAGGCTAAAAGTAAAAAGATGAAAAATGATATATCATGCTAATGGAGACCAAATAGGAGCAGAGGTAGCAACGCTGATATCCAACAAGACAAACTTTAAGCTAAAACACATTAGGATAGATAAAGCAGGGTACTTCCTTTTATTAAAGTGAACAATTCAGCAAGAAGATATAATGATAGTAAATGTTTATGCCCCAAATGTGCGTGTACCCACATTTGTAAAACACCCTTAAAGACATCAGATCTAAAATAGGCCCCAATACAATTATACTGGAAGACTTCAAGATACCACTCATGCCACTAGATCAATCAAAAGTTGGGTAAAGACTTTAGAACTAAAGAAATTTTAAACCAAATTGACCTAATAGACTTATACAGAATATTTCAACCAAGAAAAACTGAGTACACATTCTTCTCAGCAGCCCATGGAAGTTTCTCCAAAATAGATCACATCCTGGGCCACAAAGCAAGGACCAGAAAATTCAAAAGATGTATGATAATTCCCTGTACCTTTTCAGATAACAGTGGAATGAAAGAGAAATCAACAACAAAAATACTATTATCTTTTTTTTTAAAAAAAGAAACTATTTAATACACAGACATTGAATGGTACACTATTGAAAGAAGAGTGGGTAAGATCAGAAATAAAGGGATAAATAACAAAATTTCTGGAATTAGATGAAAATAGAGACAAAACATACCAAAATGTATGGGACACTTTGAAGTTGTTTTTAAGAGGAAATTTTAGAGCATTGAGTGCCCACATGTGAAGAACAGAGTCTCCAAGTAAACAACCCAATGACACATCTCAAAGATGTGTAAAAAAGCAATAGTCTCATCCTAAAACCAGCAAATGGCAGAAAATAATTAAAATAAGAGCAGAAATAAATGAAACAAAATAAAAAACACAAAGAATCTACCTGACAAAAAGCTGGTTCTTTGATAAGATTAATAAGATTGACAAACCCCTGGCAAACTTGCAAACTTGAGAGAGAGAGAGAGAGAGAGAGAGAGAGAGAGAGAGAGAGAGAGAGAGAGAGAGAATTAACTCAAATCTTAAAATAGAAAATGAAAAAGGAGACATCACCACAGACAATGGAAAAATTCAAAAGATTATCATAAACTATTTTGAAAATTTATACTCCAATATACTGAAAAACACAGAAGAAATTGATAGATTTTTAAGCACATATAACCTACCTAAATTGAACCAAGAGAATATAGAAAGCCTAAATCAACCAATAGCAAGCAAAGATATAGAAACAGTAATAAAAATTCTGCCTTCAAAGAAAAGCCCAGGACCAGATGAGTTTCCAACTGAATTCTACAAAACCTTCAGAGAAGAACTAATCTCAATACTTCACAACTTCTCCCCAGAAATTGAGAGATGGAATTCTCCAAACTCCTTCTATGAGGCCAGTACTGGATTAATACCAAAATCAAATAAAGATACCTCAATAAGAAAATTATAGACAACTATCATTGATGAATGTAGATGCAAATATTCTAAACAAAATACTAGCTATATGCATTCATAATCATATCAAGAGAATTTTATACCATGGCCAAGTTGGTTTTATCCCAGAAAAGCAAGTCTGGTTCAACGTACACAAATCAATACATGTTATTCATCACTTAAGTAGAACTGAGAAAAAAACCAACATGATCATATCAATAAATTCTAAAAAATTATTTAGAAAAATCCAACACCCATTCAGGTTAAAAACACTGCAGAGAATTAGAATAAAAGTAATGTACCTCAACATCATAAGGCAATAATAAACTCAAAGCCAACATTTTATTGGGGGGGATATTGTAAGAATTCCCCCTAAAATCAGGAACAAGACAAGGATGCCCACTATCACCACTTCCTTCAATATATTCCTTGAGACTCTTACCACAGCATTTAGACAAGACATGAATATCAGAGGAATTCAAATAGGAAAAGAGGAATTAAAATTATCCTTTTTTGCAGATTGCATGATCATATATCTAGACGACCCAAAGATCTCAAGCAAGACTACTGGAACTGGTTAACAAATTCAGCAAAGTGGTAGGATACAAAATCAACCTAATGAAATTAGTTGCTTTCCTTTATGTTTACAGTGAATCCACAAAGAAAGAAAGAAAATAATTCCATTCACAATAACCTCAAAACCAATAAAATACCTAGGAATAAACTTAACCAAAGACAGAAATAATATCTACAATAAAAACTGTAAAGTGTTAAAGAAAGAAATTGACGATCTTGAAAGATTGAAAGATTTCCCTTGCTCTTTGGTAGGCAGAATAAATATCAAAATGGGCATTCTGCCAAAAGTAATCTACAGATTTCAATGCATTTATTATCAGAATGCATATTTTCTTATCAAAATGCATAACATTTTTCATATACCTAGAAAAATCATTCATGAATTTCATATGGAGGAACAAATGACCCAGAATAGCCAAAGAAATACTCAGCAATAAGAACCATGCAGGAGGCATCACAATCCCTGACTTCAAACTATACTACAGAGCAATACTATTTAAAACAGCATGGTAGCCGGGCATGGTGGCGCATGCTTATAATCCCTGTGCTTGGGAGGCTGAGATAGGAGGATCGTGAAGGTTTGAATCCAGCCTCCACTGGCTTAAGAGACCCAGTTTCCAAATAAAATATATAAAATAGGTCTTGGAGTATAGCCTGGAGATAGAAGGCCCCTGGTTTCCATCCCCAGTACCACCAAAATAAATAAATAAAAACAAAACAGCATGGTATTGGCACGATAAACAGGCACCCAGACCAATGGAACAGAATAGAAGATACAGAAACAAACCCAATTGATGTTTGACAAAGTGGCCAAACTCATACACTGGAAAAAAGGCAGCCTTTACAATAAATGGTGCTGAGAGAACTCCCTATCCATTTGTGGATAGATGTAACTAAATTCTTACTTCTCATTATGCACAGGAATCAACTTAAAATTGATCAGAGTCCTGAAAATCAGACAAGAGACTTTGAAGCTATTAAAGGAGGGCATAGGTTCAACACTTCAACATATAGGCACAAGTAGTAACTTCCTCAACAATACTTCCAAAGCACAGGAAATTAAAACAAAAATTAACAAGTAGGATGACATCAACTAAAAAGTTTCTGCTCATCAAAGGAAACCATCATGAATCTAAAGAGAAATCCTACAGAATGGGAGATCTTTACCAAATCCTACTCTGATAGAAGGCTATTATCCAGAATATACAAAGAGCTCAAAAGGCTCTATTCTACCAGAATAAATAATTCAATTAAGAAATAGGTAACTGAGTTAAATAGATACTTCACAAAAGATGAGAAACAAATGGTCAATAGATACATGAAAGAAATGTTCAACATAATTAGCCAATAGGGAGATCCAAATCAAAACTATACTGAGATTCCATTTGACCCCAATCAGAGTAACAAGCATAAAGAAGCCACATAACAACAAATGTTGGTGAGGATGTGGGGAAATAGGAACTCTTTACACAAAGAGTTGGTGGGAGTGCAAACTAGTTCAGCCCCTATGGAGATAAGCATAGAGATTCCTTAGAAAACTGGGAATAGATCCACCATAAGATCTGGCTATCCCACTCATAGGTATCTCTCCAAAGGGGTTGAAATCAGATAACTATAGTAACATATGCATACCCATGTTCATAGGAGCATAATTCACAATAGTCAAAATATGGAAACATCCTATGTGTCCATCAACAGATGAGTGGATTGCAATATTATGGGAAATACACACAATGGAATTCTACTAAGCAATAAAGAAGAACAAAATCATGTCATTCGCAAGAAGATGGAAAGACCTGGAGAACATTATGTTAAGTGAGATCAGACAAGCACAGAAAGGGAAGTGACATATGTTTTCTCTAATACACCCAAAGTAGGGAGTATTAGGGATACCAGAGGAACTCCAGATAATGGAGGAAAAAACCTCAACAAAACCAGAAAGGAAAGGTAGGGAAGAAAAAGGCTGAGGTTGATTAATGGAAAAGCTATTTGAATATGTATATACATGTGAACATAACATTGTTAACCTGGACATTCAATATTGGGAAAGAGATAAAAGAGGGAGTTGGGGGTTGGGGAGACCAAGTTTGTGTGAATATATACCACTGCCAACATGATCCACATTATGATGTGAAACTATAATGCACCAATAAAAAATAAGTAAGTAAATAATAAGACAAATAAAAAAATAAATTTAGGATTAAAAATTTTAAAAAGCCATCAGATTAATAAAGGTTACAAAGTTTGGGGTAGACAGAAGTTGTTTTATTTTTCTTTTGTTATTATTATACAGTGAGGTAATAAAAACATCATGGTAAATAAAAGTATAACATGTATCACAAAATTGCAAGGAGTAAAATTCAAATATTTTCTCCACAAAAACTATTTGAAGTAATGAATATATTATTAGTTTGAGCTAATCATTTGACATAATATATGTATAGTCTAACATCATTTTAGTACATAAATATGTAAAATCATAAATGGTCAATTTATGATAAAATTTTTAAAGGATTAAACAATTTTAAGTATAATAAAAAATTAACCCTGATCCTCCATGATTGTATGTATGTATGTGTGTATGTATTGTGGATTGAACCCAGGAACATTATACCTCTCAGCTGCTCCAAACCACTGTTCAAGACCATTGTCTTAAAGATAATGTTTAAAGAGAGCTTGCAGACCTTTCCTCTCTACCACACTTTCTTATATTTTATCATGTGCAGAGACTTAAGTCAGTGTCTTTAAACTACTTTTGGCCCAAGAGGAAAAAAATTATAACTAGAAGCTCAGTGTATATTTTTCACGATACACATACACATATATAAACACTAGAGTTCAAGGGTAAAAAACTTTAAACCTTATCTCACATTTTGCATTGGAAGTCACATTTTTAAACCAAATTTTTTGTAGTGTTTGCCCCAATTAAGTTATTAAGACTAATTGAAATATATAAATAAAGGTAAAACTTTTTAGAATTACTCTTTTTAATTTTTGGCAGCTTTGTTGAGCTATAATTTATATAAAATATACATATTTAGTTCCCCAGTCTTTTCTCTTTTAAAACATTATTGACAATTTTATATCATCCTCACTTTTACATAACTTTTAAAATCATTTATTAATTTTTAGATGTTTTATTATCATTGTGGGAGTCTATTGCCATGTTAACCAGTCTTCCAATCCATTATCATGGTATATATCTCCATTCATTTGATCTTATTTAATCTCTTTATTAAAAAATTTAGAACTTGTGTTGTAGTGGTTTTGAACATATTTTGTTAAGAGTTATGCCGATGTATTTTGTATAGTTTGACATTATGTAAATAGCATATTATTTTAAAATTGTATTTCCCAATTGTTTGTTGGTAATATAATCACTCTTTAGTGATTAAAGGAAAAATTTGATAGAGTTATTTCTCTCTAGTCAGAGAGCATGATGTGTTCCTAAGTTAGAGTTAAAGATACAAGATAACAGGTTAATAATTTTTTTAAAGTTTAAAGAGTTAGAAATGCTAACTATCCTGATCTGACCATTTTACATTGTAAATATGTATTAAATTATCACACTGTAGCTTATAAATATGTTGAAATAATAATAATAATTAATATAATTAGAGGCTGTTTGTATTTCTACTTTATGGCTTTTTAGATTTATTCTTTTAGAAACAGTTTCTATTAAGAACTAAGTCAACTCAAAATGGATCAAACATCTGTAAATTAGATCAGAGACTTTGAAATTACTAAAGGGCATAGGCCCAATGCTCTAACATATAGGCACTGATAGAAACTTCCTCAATAAGATCCCCAAAGCTCAGGAAATTAAAATGAGAAATAACAAATGAGATGACATTAAATTAAAAAGCTTCTGCTCATCAAAGGAAACCATTAAGAGTCTAAAGACAGATCCTACAGAATGGGAGAAGATCTTTGCCAGTTACTTCTCTGATAGAGGACAAATATCTAGAATATACAAAAACTTAAAAGACATACCACTTAAAAAAGTAGCCCAATAAAGAAATGGACGGGTTTGTTTCATAATCATTTCTGCTCTCCTGTCTTCTCACTTTGGTCTAATCATTGTTATTTTCCCCATTATTATTGCTAAGTGATGTATTCAAACTTTCACAAAAGGAAATAAATACTTTTTATAAAAAAGAAATGGACAATTGAAATAAATAGACACTTTAAAAAGAAGAAATACAAATGGCTACTAAACATATAAAGAAATGTCCCACATCATTAGCAATCAGGAAAATTCAAATCCAAACTATACTGAGATTCCATCTAACTCTAGTTAGAATGGCCATCATCAAGGACACAGTAACAAATGCTGGCAAGGATGTGGGGAAATAGGAACTTTTGTTCACTGTTGGTGGGACTGCAAACTAGTATAACTGCTGAGGAGATCAGTATGAAGGTTTCAGTATGATCATATAGAACCACCATATGACCCAGCCAAACCACTCCTGGGCATCTTTCCAAAGGAATTGAAGTTGGAATAGTATAGTGATACATGAGAATGTCCATGGTTATAACAGCACACTTCACAATAGCCAAATGATGAAACAAGCCTAGATGTCTATGAACAGATGAATGGATTATAAAATCATAGGATGTACACAAAATTGAATTCTACTTAGCAATAAAGAACAAAATTACATTATCTGCAGGAATATAGGTGGATCTGTAGAACATTATTTTAAGCAAAATTAGCCAGTCACAGAAAGTGAAAGGTCATATTTTCTCTCATATGTGAAGGGTAAGGAGCAGTCTAAATAAAAGAACAACTTTAGATAATGGAGGAAAGAAACAGTGGCCTAGTGAATGGGGTTTACAGAAGGTTGTTGGTGATGACGGGAGTGAGAATTAATTAAGAAAACACTTTCATTGATGTTATGTACATATATGGAATTACCAGTGCCAGTCTTAGTATCTTGTACAGGGAAGGGAAGGAAAGAGAGTAGAGTAAGGTCCAGGGGAAGATCACCAAGTGCTGAGTGCATGCATGTCTCTATCACTCTGAACTTCATTATGATGTGAGACTATAATGCCCCAAAGAAATATATTAAAGCTTTTCTGTGCTGCCCAGGAAATGGTCCATATGGTTCTGTTCTTGAATCTCAGATAACTAAAGGAAAACTGTCACAGTTTCTGAAGCCTTGATGTCCTGTAAATCAAGGATATTTCATTGTAAACAAATCAAAAGAAAATGAAGCTCAAGCTGAATTACTAAAAAAAAAATTTATTACAAAAAAGAACTAAGAAGTAGACAAATCTTGGCTATAGAGCAAAGTTTTGTTTTCAAGATATTAAAAAATAATTGAGTGGAAATATAATTCAGAAATTGTAACAAGTACTAGCTTTCTTCTTGGCCAATTTAACATTCTAAGCATATACTTTATTAAATTGGTTCTTTCAAATGCAAATATACTAACTTATGAAAGTAGTAATTTGAGATTTTATTTATTTATATATTTATTTTCCAATCAGAATGTTATGGTGGTTAGTTTGGGTTTTCTTGGCTTCTGTGTCCACATAATGCAATTAAAATATTATAAGGCTATGCAGTTTTCTCATAAACTCATCCAGTTTTTATTTTATTTTGTTTTATGCGGTACTAGGGATTAAACTCAGAAAAGTGCTATCTCCAAACTATACCCCCAGCCTGACTGATTGATTGACTGACTGATTGATTTGTTTCTTTTTTTTTTTTTTCAAACAGAAACTCACTAACTTGCTGAGGCTTTTCATAAACCTGTAATCTTCCTATCTCAGCTCCCCAAATCCTGGGATTACAGGTATGCTTAGTTTTTAGATTTTTTTTTTTTGGAGTGTGTGTGTGTGTGTGTGTGTGTGTGTGTGTGAGAGAGAGAGAGAGAGAGAGAGAGAGAGAGAGAGATGAGAGAGAGAGAGAGAGAAAGAATATGAGTCATTAGAAATCAAACCCACGGTCTTTTGCATGATAGGCCTTGAGTTATAGCACCCTCTCCCAGATTAGTTCTTTTTAATTTTACAATGAATGCAAGAAAAATGAGAGAAAAAAATTTTAAATATGTAAAGGCTTTCACCTCTTAGTTAACTGATGAAAGAGCACACTCTGCTTAACAAAACTTGAGTCAAATTCCTCTGAATTCTCATTTTAACTAGTTTCCAGCCTAGGGTGCTGTACTTGTCCTGCTTAGTACAATTTTAGCAAGACTCCTGCTGGGTCAGATTAGGGAAAGCCACCCAACTTTGGTATGTGATCACCCTTCAAATGCTCTTCCTCTGCCCACTATTAACTTACTATCTTGGTTTAGCCAAAATCTACAATCCCTTATGTTTTTTATTGAATCCTCACTGCTCTGTTTTTAACTTCTTTTTAATTTTTCCATGTTGTATTTGGAGTCAAGCCAGATTTCTCTCCTCACTACAGAGCTGAGTCTGCAGCACTCCCTCTCCAATGACCATTGGCTTGCTGTCTCTAACAAGTATCAGGAATGTTTTTGGTTATTTTTTATGCCATGACAGGAGTTTATGTAGTCTCTGGAGTTTTCTCATTCTTAACGTCACTTAAGATGTGTACATATATATGTATGTATATATATTCAACAGAAAGTGATCAAAAATATAAACATTTCATATACCGTGTACATTCCTTTTTGTAAAGAATTAAAAGAATTTGCAAATTAATTTACATCCAATTTCTTTGCTTATGTGCTTTTTTTTAAAGTCCCCAAACTAAAATTTTATAAAAGATAATATGCAAATCAGATTTTTTTTAAAGTTACCATTTACAAAGGAATTATAGCCAGGTATGGTGGTGGCATATGCCCATAATACCAGTACTTGGAAGGCTGAGACAGGAGAATCACAGACTCGAGGGCAGCCTCAGCAATTTAGTGAGACCTTATTTTAAAATAAGTAATGAAATAGGGCTTAGAGTATAGCTCAGAGGTAGAATGCCCAATTGTTGCCATCCCCAGTAACACTAAATGAATGAATGAATGAATGAATGAATGAACAGACCAAAGCAGTACTCCATATATTTGTCTTTTTGTTTTTGTTTTTGTTTTTTGTTTTTTTTTTTGGTGGTACTGGGGTTCCTGGAAGCCCTTCTACCTCTGGCTACACTCCCACGGGCTACACTCCCAGACCTATTTTTATACTTTTTTATGTGGAAACAGGGTCTCTTAAGCCAGCGCGGCTGGCTTCGAACCTGCGCGATCCTCCTGTCTCTGCCTCCCAACCGCGGGGATTACAAGCGTGCGCCACCACGCCCGGCTTAAGACATATATATTTGAATGTACAGAAGTATATAAGTTTTAATGAGCATATACATTACTTAGTAATATAATTTATTTTAATGAATTCAAGTTGAATTTGAATTTCTTCCAGTGCTGAAAAGTTAGCACATCCCATCATTAGTTTATAATATCCATGCTAAGACTAGTATTTTCTTTAATATCAGATTCAGTTTTTCCTGCTTTAATATCAAAAAGGTCACTGTCAAAAGATAAAGATAAGCCAGGCATGGTGGCACAGGCTTGTAATTGCCGCGCTTGAGCACCTAGCATGTACAGGAAGCTCATAAAATCAAAATGTACCAGTCATTGCATTGTGGTTCATGCTTGGAATCCCAGTATTTTTGAAGCTGAGACAGGAAGATGACAGGTTTGCAGCCAGCCTCAGCTACTTAGTGAGGCCCTCTGCAACTTAGTGAGACCCTCTTTCAAAATAAAGAATAAAAAATAGGACTGGGGGTGTAGCTTGGAGGTAGAATGCCCTTGGGTTTAATCAATTCCCAGTACCACACACACACAAAAAAAAGAATGTACTATGTCGGTAATCCAGCCCGACAGCTGATGGGGCTTGACAAGATGATGAGTACCGACGACTCGAACACAAACCCACGGGAGTCAAGTCAAGCAAGATCTCATTAATTTCTCTTCAAGCAGTCCTATATATAGCACCAAGCCATGAGGGGAATTTCCATGAGAAATAGCCTAGCCTATCCGGGATAAAGATCACTAGCACGTAGTTTACAGCCAATCCCAGGCCAGTACATGAGCCATTTATGTGTGTGGAAAGCTCCTTTAAAGGTAGAAAGGGAAAAACCGCTCAATCTCCCCACCCATAATGAATGGGGAAACCACGCCTTCGTAGCTTCCTCCAGGAGCCATCTTTGCCCCTTTTCTGCTGAATCACTTTACTTAAAGTTTTGCCTTAGGCTGTAGGCCGCTCAGGCCAAGGAAGGCTGCATCTCCTTAGGCGCTGTATGGACACACCCCATCAGTACTAAAGTTATGTTAACAACTTTATACCAAGTTACTTGGTATAAAAATTCCATTAAATCCTTACAAAAGGATTGAAGAAGTGATTAATAGAAACTACAGAAAATGATTTATACCTTTTTGTAACCCCTATTTTAGTGGATTTTAGTATAGTCATAAGAATTTAGATATGCATATATATAATGTACACTAAAATAAATAATAGATTGGCTTAATGTTAAGCATAACAAAATTACTATAATTTATCATTGCAATTGCTTGAATAAGATGCAAAATTATCAACTCAAAATATCAATAAAGCTAGGCATGATGGCACATGCCTATAATGCCAGTGGTGGTGAAGCTGAGATAGAAAAATAACGGGTTTGAGGTCAGCCTTAGAAACTTAGTGAGACGCTCAGTAACTTAGCAAGATCCTATTTCAAAATAAAATACATACATACATACATACATACATACATACATACATACTTACATAAAAGGAACCATGGGAACATCTGAGATATAAAATGCCCCTAAATTCAATTCCAAGTAACAAAAAATAATCTTAATAAAAATTAACATTATTTTAACTTTTCATTTTTTGAAACATTTATTTCAAACTAGTATCCTATGTTCCTAGGTACTTTAGAATAATGAAAATAGTAAGCATTTAATTAGTCACCTGTATGTTGAGAAAATGTGTAAATGAATCAATGGAGCATGAAGCAGTATAAAACCTGCTCATTTTTTATTCATCAATATTGAGATTTTTTTGCAACATTACTATTTCAGTGGAACTTTGAGCTTGTTACTGAGCATCTGAAAAATAAATTCTTCAGTGGGTTAGGAACTCAGAAAAAGTCCACTCAGTCAATTTATACCTAATTAGATTTCATTTGTTATAATAAGTTGTCTAAGAATGCTAGCAAACACTAACACACCATTGCTAGGTGCCAGGCCCTATTCTAAATGTGTTATATGTATTAGGTAATTGAAGAACCCCACTGAAGAAGCTCCTGCTAACATATGTATCATCATTATTTATAAATTTCAAAGAAACTATTTTAGATAAAACAGATTAGATTCAATTGACTTCCAAGAAATGTACATATTTTAAAAATCACTAATTGCATTTTAAATATTCAAAAGTAGTTGGTTAAAATTGAAAAAATAATAGTTTCACAGATGTTATTCATAGAGATGCTAACCTTTTTAATACATTTTAAAATGACTCTACATCCCCCTATTTGATCTCTCACTTTTCCTTTCTTCTTTATGGTTTCTTTTTTAAATCATCTCCTGCAATGAGTAATCTTTAGTAATGCAAACAAAATTACTCTGTACTCCTGATGTTTTGGCCCTACAAGGGCCTCATCTACATTGTATAAATTCAATGGCATCGTTGGTACCAGAACCAACCAGCAACCAGTCAAAGCCCTCTCTAGCCAACTCAGTAGACTGCTGTTTCCCCTACCTTCAGCTCCTCACACTCCAGGTCCCTGCAGTTTACATCTTCCTAGTTCCACTCCATTTTCCTAACTTTCCTCCAGACCACCTGTGGGGCTAGTTTTCTAACTACCTCTCTCTTTAGCTTTAATATAAGACCAATAAAAGTATAACTTCCTTAGAAGAGAAACTATGCTAGTTTACTTTAACCTCCTTCTTGTGAGAGAAACTGGATTGAATTGTGATCCCCAACATTCCTATGTTGAAGTCCTGACCCTCAGTTCCTTGGGATGTGATCTTTTTGGAAATAGAGTTGTTGTAGTTATAGTTAATTAAATTGAGGTTATACTGGAGTTGAATGAACCCCCTTATCCTATGTGATTAGTGTCCTTATAGAGAGTGGGAATTGGGACATGGACACTCACAGGAGGAAAGCAATGGGACAATGAATTCAGAGACGGGAGTAATACATCCACAAACCCAAAATACTAAAGATTGCGAGCAAACACAGCAAACTAGGAAAAAGAAACAGATGATCCTCCCTCCCAGCTGTCAGAAGGAGCAAACCCTGTGCACACCCATAAGTTCAAGAAGTTAAGACCCTTATTTTGTGGTACTTTGTTGTAGCAACCCTAGCAAATAGCACAAGAAATAACAACAGAACTGGTTTTACTACTGTACTCTTACATTTCCATCTCTTCACAGGATGGCAGTCTTTGAACCAGGTCTTTTTATGAATAACTATAATGAAAATATTCCATCACCTAATACAAAGTGCTGAATAGGCTAGACAGAGTCCTCAGTCAAAGAGAGAAAGAACACAGATGCAGTTTTGCTTCTATTTCTAGCCACATAAATTTGGGAAAAATTTGACTTTACTGTATAGAGTTTCTCATTTATAAGATGAGATAAAGACCTAAAATATTATTTTAGATGGTATAAGTAAGGTAAGAATTTGGACTCTGTAATCAAACAAAGCAAGGTTCCTACTCAATACCCTAATTACTGCCAGTACATTCTCAGGGAAGACCCTTGAAGTAGTCACTCCTTTCTGTAAAAGATTTAAGGCTTATGACTCTATGCTTAGTGCTAGAACAAGATTGAACCAGTGTGATAACTTCTCCCTAGCCATGGCAATTGATTCATTGCTAGACTTGAGACCTAGGCCAGGCCAATGGGCAACAGAGTAGATGGAATTGTTGTAAGGGGATGGGGTCTTTTGTCATGCTGCCTTAATTGGAAAGCAAGCACAGCTACCTCCCAACTATTGAACCTTGGGCAAGTCCCTTAACCTCTCTAAGTTTATTTTCCTCCTTTGTTAAAAAGTAGGGATAATAATAACTAGCCCATTGGAGGTATGTGGAGTGTAATTTTTTAAACACAGCATTTGAAATGAACTATTACTAGTTATAGTCTGGTTCTGTGCCCTGCCTAGAACTGTCAAGAAGGGATGAGCAGACACATTTTTTTTTTAAATTTCTAATAGGATTGGATAAAATTAGGATATGACTCCAAAGATCCCAGAGGCTACTAAGCAAGCCCTCACAGAGAAACAGAAATAGGGTGTTGAGCCTGGCATGTTGGTGTGCTCCTATAATACCACTACATAGAGCCTGAAATAGGAGGAGCCTGAAATAGGATAGGCCAACTTCAACTTAGACACACCCTGTTTGAAAAAAAAATAAAGTAGAGCGGAAGGTATAGCTCAGAGGTAGGCTGCCCTTATCTTCCCCAATAATTTACTAACTCACACACACACACACACACACACACACACACACACACGGGAGAAAGAAAAAAGAGAGAAAAAAGAAAGAATAAAAGAAAGAAAGAAAGAAAGGAAGAAAGAAAGAAAGAAAGAAAGAAAGAAAGAGAGAGAGAGAGAGAGAGAGAAAGAAAGAAAGAAAGAAAGAAAGAAAGAAAGAAAGAAAGAAAGAAAGAAAGAAGAAAGAAAGAAGGAATAGGGAGTAGAGAAGAGGGTTTGGGCTGAGCTGGATCTTCCATTCTAGTACTAAAGTATTCAGCTGTGTGTTAATAAATCTCCTTTTCACATTTCAGCAATTGATACATAGATAAATAACTAGTAGAATTTTTTAACTTACACCTAAATTGATTTTTCAGTCTCTTTCCTCATCAATAAAATATGGTTAGAAATAGAGGCCTCCTCACAGAGTTATTGTGTAGATAAGACTAGCACAATGCCTTCCATATTATAAGCAATTGGTCAATAACAATTTTATTCCTAATTAATGTCACTAACAAAAGGTAATATATGTAAAAATACTTTGATAAAATAAAGCCTAAAATATAAATTACTTGATTATATAAGGACATAATTATCTCATAATGATACATTATTTTTGATGCTCTCATATTAGGGAATTATCCCAGGAAATACAAGTGTTTCTGAGAAGAGCTTCTACAAGTTCTTTTTTAAATGATATAGTAATATACTTTGGGCTAATGAAATTTTTCTTCTACTATGTATTAAGAAAGGGGAAAATAGACATATAGGATGATTATATAGAGAATGATCTTTGAGTATTAATGCTCAGAGTTGATGTAATCAAGTCATAAAGGTTATAATCTCATCAGTATATAAATCTATTATAATGGACTTATTTGGTGGTAACCTAGGCAGGTGAAGTGTGGTTAGAGTGTGGGCCCTTGCAGGCTGTGGCCTTAGAGACTGTGCTTTTGTCTTTTAATGTTCTTACTTGCTGTCTGATTTCCAGCCTCTGTGATGCAATAGCAGAGCCCATACTCTCCATTTCTACTTCCAGCTGCCATGTTCTAAGGTCCACAGACTGGGCCGCATATGGACTGAAACTTGAAATCTTCAAAAATCATGAACAAATAAATCTATCTTCCTCCGAGTGGTATAGTTGAGCTTATTGGGTTCAGCAGTGAGTGTGTAGATGGAGGCTACTTATATATGTGCATATACTCAGTTTACAAGATCAGCCTCATGTGCTATTTTTGACCAGTGGATTTGGATTACTTTATGACATAAAACATCAGTTTTTCATATAGTCAGTATATTTATCTAGTTTTTTGTGTCTGAGTAGAAAATACAAAAATGGAACATAAGCATCTTTCCCAGAAATATTCCCTATTGATATCAAACCTGTTTCTGTAATTCCTAGAAAGTGTCTAGAGAATACAAATTTATAAACAGTGAGATAGATGCTTCAAATAGAAAAAGAATGAATAGGTAGACAAAGAATCTCACTGAGTGGGGGGAGAAAATACACTTTATGTTTTGCACTAAAATGGAGTGAAAAGTGACAACATTAATCCTTTATTTCTTGATCAATCCTGAACCTTCAATATTTTCTTGCTGGTATATAAACGATAATCATCTAAGTTTATACCTCAGTGATTAACAAAGAAAAGAAGTTATTTTAAGAATGGAAAGTTGGTAAGATTTTCTGAAGAAAAACCATCTAGAAAAGAGCTAATGCTCTATCATTTTTGTTCTGAATTTCAAAAGGTTAGTGTTAATGTGAATTGAAAAAAAATTATCTCTCAGGTAATTTAATACATTCTCCTGCCCTTTGCAATTACCTTTTCTCCTGAATTTAAAAATATTTTAGCTGATTTGAATTAAGTATAATGTCAACAAAGATAGTTGAAGTCAGGTCACTCATATGTTTAAAAGTGAAATTTGTAACACTTAAATTGACTTTATAAATAAAAAGTTATTATGAATAGGAAAAAAGCTAAAAACAAAAATGTATACTGATCATTTCTTAGAACAGCAGTGTGAGAATTTATATTATTTGAAAATGTGGGACTTCTGGTTTTATTTTGTTGTAATATAATTAAGGATCTGATCATTTGTAGAATCTGCCTTAGAGATATGCTCCTTTTCTAAAGTGTTTTATTTCTACTTCAAGTGTTAATAACTTTTTTCTTTAAATATGATAATTTTGATTTTTTCATGTCTTTTGTTCTATGTGGTTGGTTGTTCTGAGACAGATGAATGGATTACAAAACTGGAATATGTACACAATGGAATTTTACTCAGCCATAAAGAAAACACAGTGACAACATTTACAGGGAAATGGATGGAACTGGAGGACATTATGCTAAGTGAGATTAGTCAGTCACAAAAAGTGAGAAATTGGATGCTCTCCCTAATATGCAAAAGCTAGAGAGAAATGCCTCATAGGAAGAACTCTAGATGAAGTAGAATCTATACATGAGCAAATAAGGTGATCTGAGGGCATGGGAGAAGGGAAGAGGGAAATTTTGTAATGCACAGGATGTACTTTACCAAATATATCAAAGTCAGTCACTAAGCTAAGCATGAGAAGGAGGGAGGGGGAGAAAATTGAGTGGGAATTGGGTAAGAGCTAATTGGCTGATGTGTGCATGTATGTCTCCACCATCTTGTATCCCATTAAGATGTAAGACTACAATGCACTAATAAAAAATAAAATAAAACAAAATATTTTCTTTTCTCTTTTCCATAAATGTCATAATTTAAAATTCTCATTACAAAAAATTATTTCTTTCAAAACATTTGTTTGGTTTTGGATGGGGTTGCTGTATATCTTCAGCAGAAAGAATCAAGTTCTCTTACTGTAATTTTCAATTTGTAATTACAGTGTTAAAAAAGATAACGCCTGTTTTAAATTTGACAAACTAATAAAATATTACAAAAGAAAACTCAATAAAGACTACAATTTTAGCTACAATGAACAATAAATGGCATAATACAAGCTAGGAGCACCTATACAAATATAGCTAAATACAAAAATATCAGAACATCTTCTTCAACCCTTGTACACTCTATTGGTTTTCTACGTTACGTGTCTGAAATAAACCTTGTTGTTCATCTTTCAAGATAGTGAGGAAACAGGAAATTGATAGAAATATTTTGCAAACTTATGAACTTAGCCTTATCTTTGAAGCTCCCCAGTATTATATATAGGAAGTAATAGACAGCTTAATTAAGATTCTTCACTACTATTAAATTTATCCCAGTAGTTGGGAGTCTGAGACAGAAGGATTACAGGTTTGAGGCTAGGCTCTGCAATTCAAAATGACTGTCAGTAACTTAGTGAGACCTTGTTTCAATAAAAACGGTTGGGCTGTAGCTCAGTGATAGAATGTCACTGAGTTCAATCCACAGTTCTAGGGGAAGGGCGAGAAATGAAATAATTCCCACACCAAAATGTTTATACTATAGAACTACATAATTCCTAAAGGTAAAAATTATCATAAACTCAAAAGTCTTAAGTAAACTTGAGAAGAAATATTGCTCTTTAAAACAATAACAATCTTCTAAGGATTTGAAACTTATCCCATGGAACAATGGAGTCTAGGGACTATGTTAATGCCAAATCCACTAATTCTGACAGGGAGGAGCCACTGAATGTTGGCCAGCTGATGAACATTGCAAAATGAATTTGTTGCTCAGAAGGAATCAGATGAGGGGGACCATGGAGAAGAAGAATGAAGAGATACAAACCAACTTATTTTCATGTGAGTAGGTTTGGATAAATTGCTATCATAAAAATTTTTATTTTATTCTAGTCCATTTTTTTAATGGTGCATTGTAGTCATACACCTTAATGGGATACATGATGGTAGCAGCATACATGCACACATCACTCATTTTTGTATCATAAAATTTTATTCATGCTGTGCCCTGATGAATATTAAAGAGTGCCAGACACCATGGCACACATCTGTAGTTCTAATACTTGGGAAGCTGAAACAGGAGGATTACAGGTTCAAGGATAGTCTTAGCAACCTAGCCAGAATCTGTTTCAAAAAAATAATAATAAATCGGTCTGGGTGTATAGCTCAAAGGTAGAATACCCGTGAGTTCAAACCCCAGTACAAAAACATATAATATTAAATTAGATTTCTTTATTTTCTCTGATATAAACCCTTCTGATCTTCCCAAGACATTAGTAAAAGCCAGTGGTCTAATGTTACATGAACAACTTGCAGGTGTGATTTTATGTAAATATAATTTTAAAAGCTGGCTTAACAATGTAAGGAACAACATCATTAAAATGGCAAGATAAGCCGGGCGTGGTGGTGCAAGTTTGTAATCCAGTATTTGAGAGGCTGAGACCAGAGGATTGCGGTTCACAGCCAGCCTCAGCTACTTAGTGATGCTCTGCAATTCAGTGAGACCCTGTTTAAAAATAAAGAATAAAAAAAAATAGGGCAGGGAGTGTAGCTTGGAGGTAAAATGCCCCTGGGTTCCATCCCCAGGCCCGCAAAAAAAAAAAAAAAAAAAATTGGCAAGATGACCCACAAACTAATTGTGGTCATTTGGAATTCATGGGCCCTACTATAAGCCCACTCTACAGGGTTGCCTAATGGCATTACAGCAGGCCATGGTAGTAAGGTAAGAAGCAGATCATTCCTTGATCACATCTTGAGATGGATGAGACCACAGTCACAGTTGACAGACTATTAATTTGTCTGAAAACTTGACATATGCAACCAGGTAAGCTATACCTTTAGAAATGGAAAAAAAGAAAAGAAGTATGTTGAGTTTTAAATTCCCTAAGCTTTGAGGAATATATATATATATATATATATATATTCATATATAATTTATTATGTAATATATTTTATAGATAATTTGTTATATATAAATTATTATATATATTTGGATAACTAAAATCCAATGGATATTAGAAGAGGGAGAATTGATGCATAAAACGCATTGACACTATGCACATATATGAAATCATCAATGCCAATCTCAATACTACCTATAGGAAAGGATTAGGGTGGGAGCCTGGGGGAAGTTCATTAACTTTTGTGTTCTATCATGATGAACTCCATTATGATGTAAGACTACAGTGCACCAATAAAAGCATATAAAAAAGAGAGAAATTTGGAGTATTGAAGCACTATGAGAAACATTGCAATCACACCATGTTAGTTTCTTCTGCATGCTCCAAATGGTACATCCCATACAAAACAATACTTCATGTCACTGACCTTAATCCTACCTCTTTTCTGTTTCTGGGTGACTCTACTAACAAGACTGAGGAATTTCTTTAAAAAATGTAGATACCACTTTCCAAAGCTATTTGAAGCAGTTACAAGTGTAAGAGTAGGACAAAAAAAAAAAAAAAAAAAAAAAAAAAAGAATAGGAGTTGAAAGCAAAATAGTGATTAGTGTTTCACTGTTTTTCTCCTTTTCAGATAAGAAAAGGAGAAAAACTGTTTTTCTCCTTTTCAACTGAGGTGCAGTAAAATTTAATAATTGCTAAGTTTGTACATTTAGTAAGTGGTAGCGTTAGAAACAGTGATCAGGCTGGCTAGCTCAACGTGCTTAATCATGACATTACATAACCATCTTTTAGCAAACATTAACATGATTTCCCAGTATGCCAGTGAGATGGGTAGGGATACCTTTCACAGTGAAGTTATTTCTGAGAAGAAAAAATAGAAGGAAAAGGGTATAGAATTACTCCTTGGCGTTTCTTGTTTTTCAACCTTTATGGATTCTTAGAAAAGGAAAAGCAAGGAGATGCAAAGAGACCCCCTATTTATTTTAGAAACAGAGTAGACACAACAGGGGTGAACATTCTACTGAGACATACTCAAATGCAAGATTATATTTCCTTAGGAAGATCAAAGGAAAGAGGTACTCCTGTTTAATCTTTGTTCCATGATTAGAATGTCTAGAAAATTTTAGTTTGTGCTACTATTTACCTACTTACTAAAAATAGATCTTTAATTAAGTTCATTCTTATGGGATGGTGGTGTCTTTGGTTTTTGTGTGAATGATCACCTACTCCATTTGTCTGATGAATGCCTGAGCAAGTATTTTATGCTATTTTTAAAGGAACAATCATGAACATTAGAGATAAGAGGAGTGGGAAAAAGCATGATATTTTGCTAATTAGTATAGACAAGTATATGGTTACAAAAAATTATAATTTGAGTTAACAGTATTTCTCACTTGATCTAAAGTACATAATACTTCAAGGGCTCACAGTTAGTAAGAAACTGGACTTGTTGACAGCTGGAAATATCCGTGAATGTCATTCCTATATTCTTTCCACTGCTTAGATAGTGTTTTTTTTTTTTTAGCACTTAAATGTCAACAACTTTGAGTCAGTGTAAATAGGTTACCTTCACATCAGTGAGTGACAGCAAAATCTTAAAATGTTAGTGGAGACTAAAGTTTAAAAGTTTTTAATATTTGTTTTGTCAAAAGCTTAGTTGTTCAATATTCAGAGCTAATAACTCACAATCAATACTTCATACATATTAGAAAGATTAATAAAATATTTTATAATTACTTTTACTTGAGTGATAGATGATTTACTAGTAACTTAGAACCTCCTGTACAGCATAGCCCTTGGACTTCACACTGCAAACCTGACTTATAAGTAAGACTAAAGTATAGTAATGTTCTTATGATAATTTCAGTAGCAGAAGCATGCTGGAAAATGTAAAGCAATGGCCATGTGTCAGGCTGAACTCTGATATTTAACAATGTTTTAACCATGTTTTAAGGAAATACCACTAAATACATGAATGTTATCTGTGCAGTCATTAGCACTGTCACCAAAAATAACTAGCATTTCTGGCACTTGAATTTATGGAAGAGTGGTTGTGAAAACATTCTAGCTTTTGTATACATAATAGAAATCTAAATCAAATTTGGAATCATATCTTCAGCATGAACAGAGGAAATAGAAGAAGCATCAAGGTCTTCTGTAAACTACAGCAAATCTTTGACCCTTAGAGGTTATTCCTTTCCATGCCACCAACTAGAAGCATGAATAAAAGAAGAGTAAATAGAAGAAGTGAATCTGTGGATTGTACATAGATCTGTGAAGGGGATAGAGAAGAAGAATGTTGGTCTTGACGTAGGTCAAGGTCTTTGGGATTTTACAGGAGTCCTTAAAGGTGAGTGTGCTCATAAAATTCTATACACCAAAGCCTTCCCTCTTTGTTCATGTTATTGTATTTACTCTTCTCCACCTGTTGACTTCACAAATACTCCAATGGCTTATCAACGGATGCAGCATATTACAGTTGTTGTTTTAAAGCTTTATGAATGTTTTCCAACTCATTAAAAAATCTTCCAGATGTTCTGACAGAAGCATTCTTAGCAGATTACTTATAAAACATATAATATCTATTCATGTATAATTTTTATGTTGAGGTTGACTGAAAGAAGTTGTATAAATAAATCAATATGCCAAATTAAAGTATTGATCAGAAACACAAATAAAAATAATCATTCCTATTATTTCTTAAATCAAAAAACTTAACTTGTTGGATATCTGTATTTCTCAACAAAGCATGTCTACATTTCTTGACAGAGGGAAGATAGTGATCCAGGTTCAGTTTACTCTGGAGTATTTAATTATGTCCCATCATCCAAAGAAATAGGTTTGTTTCATGTGACAAGTATAAAATACACTAAATGGTACTTTTTCTACATTTTTCTAGCCAAGATTGCAAGATAATTGTATCTGATCTTGCTAAAAACGGAAATTCTCTATTATTACCACATTATTACAACTTTCTTAAATTTCTTTTTTGATGGAGTTGCTGGCAGAGTTATCATCTTATGATATCCTACTTGCTTGAATATATTTTGTATAAATAAATGTCAAAAAATTCCTCCAGTTTTTTTTTCATGTTGCCACTCACTGCACAATTTTCCAACTCTATCTGTACCGTTTCCCTCAGTAAGGATACATAGAAATTCTACTTAACTTCATGATAAATAATGTGTATTAAATCTGGTGCTTTCCATCTTCTAGTTTAGAATATTTCTAGATGGTGGGAAACATTTAAATGAAGGAAATGTGGGAAATAATTAAATCTTGGCATACTGTACAAGTATGATTTCTTTAGTTGTATAGCAATATATAAAATATGAATAACTAAGTATATTTTTATAACATTTAGCATTAAATTGTTTGGTGAACAGCATGTATTTTGTTATTAGCCAGTGATCCACATGGCAGTGTATATTTCCTACTAATGGTTTTCATTTTTCCTTTCTGCTCTTATAAAAGAATTTTAATTGCTTTTTTTTGTGGTACTGGGGTTCCTGGAAACCCTTCTACCTCCGGGCTACACTCCCAGGCCTATTTTTATACTTTTTAATTTGGAAACAGGGTCTCTTAAGCCAGTGTGACTGGCTTTGAACCTGCGCGATCTTCCTGTCTCTGCCTCCCAAGCACGTGGATTACAAGCGTGTGCCACCACGCCCGGCTTTTAATTGCTTTTTGAGGAAGCTAAGGGACTCAGCTAAAATACTATGTTTCTTAGTCTTTGTTGCAAAAAAGATATGTTTATAGAGTATGTTCTGGTCAAAAAAATTGTAAAAGGAATTTTAAACATTTCTACCCTCCTCATTCTCATCATTAATTTTATTTCTTGTTCTAAATATGAGAGTTATATTCAGATTTCCATTTTGGATTTCATAAGGTGTTCTTAAGGATGTAAGTCACATTAAAACAATGGTGGATAATGAAAATCAAGGATTTTAGTTCCTTAAGACACTCCAAAATAACTACCCTAGTCTTGGACTACTTTATTTTCTTGTTCTTTTTCCACTGTTTTTATGTGGTAGAGAAAGTGTCTCTTTTCAGGTAATTTATTGCTAGCAGCCAAGTGAGATTCCTAATTGAATTTGTGTCTAATCAGCTTCCCCTTCTTTCAATAATTGTGTTAATTTTCCTTTCCATTCCATGCTGCTATCTCCTATTCCAAATCACATTAGAAACTCTCTTTTTTCTTTTTCAAGAACAGATCATGATTGATTTGGGCCTGAGTATGTGGTATAATTTTACCAATGATAAGAAAAAGAAAATCTGCCCTGGTAATGTTTGAGAAGTCTTTCCATACTCTTAAAAAGTTCAAAGAAGTCTGGCATGGTTGTGTATGACTGAAATACTAGTACTAGGAAAGTTGAGACAGGAGGATTACAGATTTGAGGCCAGCATCAGAAACTTAGTGTGGTCCTTCAACCACTTAGCAAGACTTTTTCACAATAAAAAATAAAATAGGATGGGAGTATAACTCAGAGGTAAAATACTTATTGGTTCAACCTCAATTGGTATCCAAAAAATCAAAGAGATAATTTCCTTTTTTGTATCCTATCATCTCCATGTGATATAAAGAACTGTGGTTGTGCTGGGTGTGATGGTGCATCCTTGTAAATCAAATTCTTGGGAGGCTAAGATGAAAGAATTGCAGGTTTGCAGCCAGCCTCAGTAATTTGTAAGGCCCTCAGAATCTTAGTGAGACCCTGTTTCAAAATAAAAGAAAAAAAGAGGGCTAGAGGTGTAGCTCAGAGGTAGAATGTCCTTGTGTTTCATGGTTGTCATTCATCATGAAGATGATTGGTTTCAAATATTAAGTCAATTTAGGAAAGATGGAAGAGCTAGGAGAAATGTTCTAGGTACCTAATGTTGAGCTGACTTAGAAGCTAATCCTAGGCCTACCCTAACATTGAACTTTTTATGCAAAATAATTAATATCTGTGTTATTGACTGGATCACTTTTGGTTTTATTGTCTGTTACTTTAGCCTAAAAACATCCTAGAACATGCAAAGATATTATACTGTTAATGTCTCTATCATAGTGTTTCAATCAGATGAATTAATGGGGAAGGTTGAAGTGGAGATGGTAAAAGAGACCCTTAAAAAGAATGACGGAAGACATTAGAAATCTTGGTGAAAAGGATTCATTCTAGGGGATTAGAAAGATTGCAGATTATAATGATCACCTGCTTCATAAGTAGGCCTAGAACCCTGCAATGGATTATAAATTTTCAATTCTTCAGTGAATTGATAATTACTAATGGACTCTAAGCTAGGTGATATTTCACCCTTCTTTGACTGCTAAAAGAAAGGATTACAGTTCTATTTTCATACTCATATCATAGGATTGGTACATAGCTATTTTTGTTACTACTAAAAAACTGGAAGTGTAAGACATTAAATTTAAGTTACTGTAGGGAACAGGTAAATGTAGAATTATAATACATCTAATTGGTAAAGTCTAGATCCTGAATTCAGCATAATTCTACAAATATGATTTCAATTTATATCCCTATTTTTTAAAGGGAAGAAAAATATTTCAATTATCCCAAATAATCTATTACACTTTTCTATGACTGCAATAGATTTAGTAGTTTATAAAATTATAATATGTATACATGTGTCTGTATAATTGCACACATGCATGCATATGTATAAATATATAGAGATATGTAAATATGTTTGACACATAAATATATATTAAATTACTTCTATTTTAAAATGATCCTGTTAAAAGGAACACATCAGGAGATTAAACATGGAAGAATGGAAGGAGCCAGCAGGTTTTGGTTGCTCTGAGACTTGAAACTTAACCAGCAGGAAGACTGCTTTGAGGCAAGAGAAGAAAAGTAGTCAGAACTCAACAAAAGAAAGACAGTTGAAACATGATGGAACTTGATGCAGCACAGAGAACTGAGGACTGATAAGAATTCCCCCGCATTTCACCTGGTGAGTGGAAAGCAGAGGGGGCGCCATCTTGGTGAGCTCATGCTGGGGCCCAGTGGCTCTAAGAGACCAACTCTGGTCAAGAAGAAACAGAATCTTGTTAGCAAGTGACTGAAAAAAAAAAAAAAAAAGCAATTGCAATTTTCTCTCCATGCTCAAATACTTCAAGACTCAACTCCCTACACCCCCCAGCAAAATCACCCAGCAAAACCCTACAGCTGCAGCTAAACTTCAATCAAGAAATGACAGGCCCTTCCTACAGAGACCACAATGGCTACATCCCACCTTATGAAGACTACTGTGAATCAACAGACCAACCCAGCCAGACTAACCAGCCAAATTGTCCAGTGAAATTCTGTGGCTGCAGGACTAAAGCAGCAATCTTCAAGACCATGAATTTACAAAGCATCCCAGAGTGAGCTTGTTCAGCTGCAGGAATTTTGTGGCAGTGAACAGACCTGTGGGGTCTGTGAGTTTGCAAATGATACCTGTGGAGATGAGGCAGGGCTACAGTCAGAAACAGAAGAAATGTGAAATAACAAACCGTCCTTAGGGACATGCAGGTGGGCAGAACCTAGGACTGACAGTTCATCATGGCTCTGTAGGGTCTCCATCAATCACACAGCCATGGTGTCTGTGAGTTGAATTAACTCAGCCAATTATGCTTCAGGACTGGAAGGTTTGAAGCTTATGCCCATCAGTGTTTGGGTACTACAAGCACCAAGGCCAAAGGCCAACAAGGTCAAGATAATTCAAGCTGTCCAAAACAGAAACAGTGTCCCTGAGACTAAATAACAGCCACCCAAGTCCCAGGCCCAGAATAGTATAATTTTTCCCTGTCAGAGCTGGGCTTTGAAAGCAAAGAGGCCAGGGTCCAGAAAAAGTTTACATGGTCACAACTACAGGCTGGGAATGCAACACTCTGTCCACCAGCAAAGTTTGTGCCTGGTATGCATGCATGCTAGTGACTGACAATGTTCCTTATGATTGTAACTTGCCCATTAGCAGTAGTGTCTCTTGGCCATCAAACTTTAGCTAGCCAGCCCACAAGCTTGCAAAATTGTAATATCTGACCTGGCTGCGATTAAGCCTAGTCATCACAAAAGCCATAGGTCAATGCTCTGCAGAGTTTCACAGGTTTACAACCAGTAGAGAAGTGATGCAGTCTATGGAGTATTAAAACCTAACCAGCAGGCTTCAGGCACTGAATAGAACATCACTGTCGCTGGCCCTACAGAGTTTGGGCCTGGAGAGCACAATGACCTGCAGCCAATCAGACTCCTGTTCACCTTCACTAAAAACTATATCTTGTTAAAGAGGCTCTGGGGAACAAACTCAAAAGTTGGGTTATAAAGAGGCAGATTCATAGAGACAAATAAGTACCTCAAGCATAGGGTTTATTATAAAGTGATAAGAAATAGACTCTCACAAAAATAGGAAGAGGATGCCAAGACAACAGAAATATAAACCTGAGAACCTTGAAAATATGAAAATGAAGACCAGCATGAAAATAATAAATTTCCACAAATGAACAAGAAGGGAAGCCACCAATACTGAGCTGCTGAAAAATGCCAGAAGAATTTAGAATTTTGATTTTCAATATGATCAGAGGCCTCAGAAATTATATCTAAGAAAGTACACAAGAAATGAAATAACATATGAACAGAGAAATCGAGGCCCTAAGTAGGAACCAAAAAGAGGCTTTGACAGAAATGAAGGACATAAAAGAATTAACGACCTCAAAAGAAACCATCTGTGGCTGTCTAGACCACATGAAAAATAAAGTATCAGTGTTGGAAGACATTTTATTCAAAAATGACCACAGAGTCAGCAATATGAAGAAGACAATACAACAACATGATCAGAACATCCAAGAAATATGGAATAATATAAAGCAATGTAACAGATACAAGGAATTGAAGAAGGTCTAGAAGCACAATAAATGAGTATTGAAAACTTCCACAAAGAAATAATATGAGAGAATTTCCCAAAGATAGAAAAAGACTTGAATATCCAAGTACAAAAGACATTCAGAACACCAAAAGAACAAAATAAAAAACTTCTCCATTAGTGAGGCTCTCAGCAACTTAGTGAGACCCTGTTTCCAAATAAAATATAAAAAAGGTCTGGGAGTATAGCCCGGAGGTAGAAAGCCTCTGGGTTCTACCCCTAATAACACCAAAAAAAAAAAAAAAAACTTCTCCATGTCACATAATAATCAAAATGACTAACACAGACGTCAAAAAAAAAAAAAAAAAAGAATCTTAAAAGCATAAAGAACAAAAGAATGAGTGGCATTGAAGGGGAAAACAATAAGAATCACTCCAGTTTCCTCAGTCTAAGTCATAAAAGCCAAAAGGGGCTGGCTTGATGTACTCCAGACCCTAAAAGAAAACAACTTCTAAGGAAGACTGCTATGTCCAACAAAGATATTATTCAAAATTGATGCAGAAATAAGAACTTTCCAAGAGAAGCAGAAACTAAAAGAATTCATGTCTACCAAGATGACACTAGAGAAAATAGTTAAAGAAATGAAAAACAAAAAGAAAATTAGAAGTAAATACCAGAATCATAGAAGGAATGAATTCCACTAAATAGGCAACTAAGTGAAGGAAAAATAGAACTATATAAAACAGAAAATTTTACTCAAAATGACAACAAACAAAATCATCATTCAATAATCACTCTAAATATCAAAAGCCTAATTCTCAAATTTAAAGGCATCGACTGGCAATATGGATTAAAGAATATAGTCCAGCGGTATGCTGTGTGCAAGAGCATTTCCTTACAGATAAAGATATCCATAGGCTAAAGATAGAAGTATGGAAATCGACATAGTATGCAAATGGAGGTTGAAAAAAATCACAGAGGTAGCAATGCTCATATCTGACAAAGCATATTTTATGTTTAAACAAATAAGAAGAGACAAAATAGATCACTTCTTACTAATAAAAGAAAAATCCAATAAGGGAATGTCATGAGAGTAAATATTTATGTCCAAAATGTGGGTGCGCCCTCTTTTTTTTTCTTTTTTTTTTTTTTGGTGGTACTGGGGTTCCTGGAAACCCTTCTACCTCCGGGCTACACTCCCAGACACCTATTTTTTAAATTTTTATTTGGAAACAGGGTCTCTTAAGCCAGTGAGGTTGGCTTCGAACCTGCGCGATCATCCTGTCTCCGCCTCCCAAGCACGGGGATTACAAGCGTGTGCCACCACGCCCGGCTGTGCCCGCTTTTATTAAACAAATTCTTCAGGACATTAGGTTTCAAATAGAGTCAAACACAGTAATACTGAGAGATTTCAACACACCATTCACACCACTAGAGTATCTTCCAGGCAAAAGATGAATAAAGACTCTTTAGACTTAAGGATGCTATAAACCAAATGGACACAATAAACATATACAGAATAATCCAAACCAACAACAGCTGAATATACATTCTCCTTATCTGCTCATAGAACCTTAACCCAAATAGACAATATTCTGAGCCACAAAGCAAGCACCAGCAAATTTTTAAAAGGTAATACAATTCCCTGCATCTTTTAAATCATAATGTAATTAAAGTAGAAATCAATCACGAGACCAAAAAAAATACATGAAAACTGGATAATAGTCCTTTTGTGTAAGGAATAGATCAGAGAAGAAATAAGGAGAGAAGTAAAAAAAATAATAGACTTAAACAAAAATAGACAACATATGAAAATCTGTGGAACACATTAAAAAAAGTTTTAAGAGGAAAATTTATAACACTGAGTACCCACATAAGAAAAACAGAAAGTCACCCAATAAATAATCTAGTTACATACCTCAAGGACATGGAAAAACAGGGAATCTAACCCAAACCAAAAGAAAGCAGGAGGTAATTAGAATCAGAGCAAAAATCAATAAAATAGAGAACAACAATAACACAAAAAAATCTGATTATTTGAGAACATAAACAAGCCTGATAAGCCCTTATTAAACTAAAAAAGTGACAGAGAGAATCAAATCAAATTATTAAATTTAGAAATAAATAGAAGACATCACCAACAGACAGTAGGGAAATTCAGAAGATCATCAGAAACTATTTTTAAAATTTATATTCTAAGAAATTGGAAAATATAGAAAAAACAACATATTTCTAGACACATACAACCAACCTAAATTAAACCAAGAAAATGTACAGAACCTAATTTGACCAATAGCAAGCAAAGAGAAAGAAATGGCAATGAAAATTCTTTCATCAAAAAAAAAAAAAAGCCTATGTCCAGAAGGATTTCCAGTTGAATTCTACACATTTACAGAAGAACTAACCCCAATAGTTAACAAGTTATTACATGTAATTGAAACATAAAGAATCCTTCCAAACTCTTTATTTGAAGCCATTATCACCTTAGCACCATAACCCAAATAAAGATCCTTCAAGAAGAAACAATTACAAACTAAAATGTTGATAAAAATAGATGCAAATTTCCAAGCAAAATACTATCAATATATATTCAACACCACATCAAGAAAATTATACACCCTGATCAAACTTGTTTTATCCCAGGGATGCAAAGTTGTTTTTAACATATGCAAATCAATACATGTTATTCATTACATAAATATAACTAAGGATAAAAATGATTTATGGCCATCTCAAATGATACTAAAAAGCATTTGATGAAATCCAACAATCATTCATGTTAAAAATGCTGCAGAAAATTGGAATAGAAGAAACTTATCTCGACATCTTTAAGGCAATATACAATAAACTCAAAGCTAACATCATATTGAATGGGTTAAAAACTTCAGGAATTCCCTTTAAAATCAGGAACAAGACAAGGATACCCACTATCACCATTCCTTTTCAGTATATTCCTTAAGATTTGCCAGAGCAAAAAGGCAAGAGAAAGACATCAAATAAACTCAAATAGGAAAAAAAAAACCTGAAATTATCTCTTTTTGAAAATGGCATAGTTCTATATTTAGAAGACCCCAAAAAAATACTCAGTCAAAAGACTTCTAGAGCTGTTTAACAAAGTCAGCAAAGTATCTCGATGTATAAGGGATCTAAAAAATCATTAACTTCCTTATATATAGACCATGAATCCACTGAGAAAGAAATCCAGAAAACAATTTCATTAATAATAACCTCAAAATAACAAAATATGTAGAAATAAATATAATCAAAGAAGTAAAAATCTCTACAGTTAAAATTACAAAACACTAAAGAAAGAAAGTGAAGATGTTAGAAAATAAAAAGATCTCCCTTGCTCTTAGACAAAGATCTCCCTTGTTCTTAGGCAGAATAGATATTACCAAAATGGCTATTCTACCAAAAGTGATCTACAGAGTCAATGCAATCCTTATCAAAATATCAATGTCATTCCTCACAGACCTAGAAAAATCAGTCATGGATTTCATATGAAGAAACAAAAAAACCAGCATAGCCAAAGTAATTTTCAGTTATAAGAACCATGAAGAGGCATCACAATTTCTGATTTCAAATTATACTACAGAGCTATACAAATAAAGGAAGCATGATATTGGCATAAAAAACTTAGACCAATGGAAAAAATAGAAAATACAAAAACAAATCCACAGAGCCACTTTATTTTTAACAAAGTTGCCGAATATATACATTGTAGAAAACATAGCCCTTTCAACAAATGATGTTGGGTCCACTTGTAGAAAAATGGAATTAAATCCTTACCTCTCACAGTACAAAAGAATCACCCCAAGATAAATCAAAGACCTGGAAATTAGATCAGAGACTGAAATTTCTAAAGGAAGATATAAATCCAACACTTCAACATAAAGGCTCAGGTAGAAAGTTCTTCAATAAGAAATTAAAACAAGAATTAATAAATGGGATAGCATTAAATTAAAAAGTTTCTTCTCATCAAAAGAAACCATCAGGAGCTGAAAGAGAAAAGCTATAAAATGGGAAAAAATTGGAGCCGGGCGTGGTGGCGCATGCTTGTAATCCCAGCATTAGGAAGGCTGAGACCTGAGGATTGTGGTTCGCAGACAGTCTCAGTTACTTAGTGAGGCCCTCTGCAACTCAGTGAGATCTGGTTTCCAAATAAATAATAAAAAGTAGGGCACGGGGTGTAGCTTGGAGGTCGAATGCCCCTGGGTTCCATCCCCCAGTTCTGAAAAAAAAGGGAAAAAATCTTTACCATCATTCCTCTGATAGAGGACTGCTTTCTGGAATATACAAATTACTTAAAAGAGTCAATACTAAAAACAAACAACCCAATCACAAAAATGGGTGATTTAACTAAATAGACATTTCATAAAAGAAGAGATACAAATGGCCAACAAATATATCAAAAAATGTTCAACATCATCAGCAATCAGGGAGATGAAAATCAAAACTACACTGAGATTCCATCTCACCCCAATCAGAATTATAATCATCAAGAAGCTTGGCAAGGATACTGCAAATTAGTGCATTGCTATGGTGATCACTGTGGGGATGCCTAAAAAAAAATGGATCTACCACGTGACCCAGCTACTCCACTCCTGGGTATCTTTCCAAAGGACTGAAATCAGAAAATCATAATAATATACACATATCCATGGTTACAGCAGCACAATTCACAATAGCCAAATTATGGAACCAACCTAGTTATCCACCAACGTATAAATAGATTACAAAATTATGGGATATATACACAATGAAATTCTACTCAACAACAAAGAACAAAATAACATCATTTGCAGGAACATGGATGGACCTGGAGAACATTATGTTAAGTGAGATGAGCCAGTCACAGAGAGTGAAGTCTTAAGTTTTCCCTCATATGTGGATGCTAGGGAATAATCAGGATACAAGAGGGACTTTAAGTAATGGAGGAGAAACTTCAGTGGAGCCAGGGAGGGGGTCTAGGGAAACAAGGGAGGAGAGGGAAGATCAATGAAGTAATCACTTCCGTGGACATTATATGCATATATGAGAATACCAATGTCAATCTCAATATCCTGTATGAGGAAATTAGGGATAGGGAGGAAGTCAGGGGAAAGCCCACCAAGTGCTGTGTGCATGTATGTCCCTATCACCATGAACTACCTTATGATGAGAGACTATAATGTACCAATAAAATTTTTAAAATAAAATAAACCTACTATTAATAGTTTCATACATGTATATATAAAATTTCACTTAAAATATTCACTTAACCTGATCTAATACCGGTTAATTAAAATTATTTAGTCTACTTATGTGACACACAGATGACCCAACGAAACAATTTCAGGTTAAAAATAACCAACTTAAAATGGAGGGAGGCATTCTGGACTTCTATGATCTTTTGCAAAGCTAATTTCTTCTTGCATTTTATTGAGTTTCTCTTTGTATATCGTAGAGTATCTCTCTGTAGTTACAGTCTTTTATTTCCCATAGGAGTGCTCTCTCGGACACTGTCCTGTCTCTTCTTTTCTGCCTTCTCTTCTCCCTAGTATGGTGTTGCTATCTACATCAAGACTTATTGCGATAAAATTAAAACTAAAGTGTTCTTTACATATCAGACTGTCCAAGAGGGTCAATAATGTGAACGGTATGTCCGTCACTTCATTCTTTGTTAATGTACATTATACTCAAATGTTCAAATTTGCCAGGTCAGCTTTCCAAATGCATATTGGAACTATCGCTTAATGTGCATTGTATGCAGTATAGTCACACTTCGGTTTAAGCATAGGTTTTACATTTTAGTTTCTGATCATAATCTAAATAAGCATAGTGTTTACCCACTTAGATAGCATGCTCTCTCTAAAGGATTTAAAAAAATAAAATGGCTCTGTAGCAGAAGGGAATGTTTATCCATTTAAGATGCTTAGAAATATAAGGAGTAATCATCTTTCTTTTCTGTGCAATACAGTTTTTGAATAACAGAGAAGATCATTTTGAGCTATATTTAACAAGTAGCTTGTTTCAGCTCTGATATTAGCTTGATTTACCATCTGCAGAATTACCAATAACATGATGCATTTATTACCCGTAAAAGCTATTAGCAGGTCATTTTGTTCAGTTCATCATATGTGTCTTGAGACACAATCTGGCGTCTAACAGATTTTCATACATTGATGTCGCAGAGAATCAGACTGTTCTTTAATTGATTGTTTCTTGCTAGACTCCTTTTGATTAAAACAGGTTATGCTATTTGCTTTTAGTTCCACATTTCTCTACTTCAAAGTCTGGTCACAGAAAAGAAAAATTATTCTCGTTTCTCTGGATTCTTTCAATTCAAAGTGAATGTGTGTGTTTAAAAGACTGTCATAATCAAGGGATTTAAAAATGACTTCCGGTTTTCCAATCTATGGCTCCTTCTATAAGAATACAATCCTTACTATGCCTTTAAAACACAGATTTATCTTTTCCTGCCAAGTCATCAAATTTTGAACCTCAGCACCTCAAATGAGTTCAGATCACAAGGACCAAAGGGAACAGGAAGGGCTCCCTCAAAGCTCTCCTTCCCTCACAATTTGCACAGACCCAGACAAGCAAAGCTGAAGCATGGTGATAGTGTTGTATCCTTCTCCAGAGGAAAAAGAAAAAAAGGCTCTTTTGCTAAACTGGTCTTAGAAGTCTTAACTTACATTGTTCATTTTAGCAAAGAGATTGGGAAACTCCTGATGCAGCTCCATCCCCTGAAAATAAAAATAAAAAAATTAAAAAAAAATGGAAGAAAATTCCACAAGCTTTGTGAACTCAAGAGAGATAGGGCTGGTGGTCTTGTTTCAGGCCTTTTACCCACAGTCCCCCCACAGCTAACACCATAAAAATGAAAAGGGCAGCAATCAGACCAGCACTCATCAATAGGAATGAGTAGCAGCTTGCAGGCTCAAAACAAGAGCCTAATTCAGCACTCAAAAGGGTTTTGTTTGCCTAATGTCAGAAACAAACATAAAACTTTCTATCTTGTGACATTCATGACACTAGGAGCGAGCAGTCACCCTTCCCTTAGGCTTCTGTCTGCCACAGACAAAAGCCATCAATAGCTCCTTTGTATTCTACCTCAGCTTTCTGCCTTCATTGGTGAGTCAGCCAATCATTCCCAATTGTCATCTGCTCCTTCCAGGTGACATTCCAGAGTTCCCATCACTAGCCTCTGAGTCCTGATGCACTTGCTCACAAAATAATATCCTCAACAATAATAGTAATAGCACCCTTAGCAGAGCAAAATTAGATCAAGAACTGAAAATCACTTTAATTCCTATCTAAAATGCTATTTTCACAACACTTAGTGAAATCTTGGCTCTTTTAAATGATTTTCAGTGACCAGAAATGCAGAAGTATAAGACAAGTTTTGTCATTTCAGCACCAATTATCTCTTTTGAATTTACATTCTAGACAGTTTAGCTGCCTGGTGATTTTAAGAGATTTTAGCTTAATGATTTAAGCTTGAAAGCCATTACTTAGACCCAGTGACACATTTAAGAAAGTTATGCAAAGTTGTATCTTTAGAAATTACTTTTACTTTAAAACTTATTTAAAATCAAGTTGTGCTAAGCATTTTAAATGCTGCACTAAATTTAATAGGAAATCTCTTGGTGGATGTTTAGTATAAATTGAAAAGCTTAAATGGCTTAAAATAGCTTTGAAACACTATATAGACACATGAGTCAGTTATCATGCTTAAATGATGGGAGTTTAATGGTCTTCTCCTGCATTAACCCTACACTCTGATGCTGAGAAATGCCTTCATCTTTCTCTAGAAATAGATAAAAAATAAACATTTGGATTTAGTACATCTGATGACTTATTTAGAGGCTACTTACCTATTCGTAATATTTATGAAATTCAATGAGGTTCATTTTTATAGCTCAGAGTTCATTAGCCTTCAAATATACAATAAATGGTGTGCACTTGGGACAATTCACAGAAATATAGTCTTGTCTCCTTTTATGATATGCTCCAATTTACATGACTACAAAATTAAAAAAACATCAACAAACACACTATTTTATTGATGGAATACTTTCAGAAATTGACACTAATAAACACTGCTAGTCAACTTTTGAGGAATCAGAATAAATCCTACTTTTGAAAATATACCTATACTAAAGTCAATAAAAATGGCTAAAATGTATCATTATTTGATTTAGATTGTAAAAGAAATCACTTCAACAAATCCATTATGGAGAGTTATATTGCAGATACGTTTGCATCTAGCAACAGTGGTATGAAATAGTTTATATTTAATACCAATATGAGCAGCTAACTGAGTTTAAACGAAATGCTTTTAAAAAATGGTAAGCTTCTCTAGATGAAAATATGGACTTTTGCCAGAATCCCTTTGAGAGAAGGTGGGGGGAAAATGAAAGCAACATTCTTTGAAGTACTCTTCAATGTTACCTGGTCTAATCCAGACTGCAAAGTTATAAAATCTGTAGATTGCATTCACTAGCTGTATACCAGTCATTCGTGTTTATAAAAACAAGATTAGCTAAATATCTTAAAATAGCATTGTATCCTAAATTATTCCCTCCGACATGCTAAGTAATAGATTTTTAACAATAATTATTAATCATACATTGCACAGAATTTCCTAGCAAGTCCATGTAGATATGATATGAAAAGTAATTTTATTAGTTAGAAATTTCTAGAGGAATAGAACCAATGACATATAAATATATATATCCATCTATATACATTTAATTATGTATGTGTATATGTGTATATTTGTATGTATATAGAGAGTATACATATATCCATATATACCTCTTTCTCTCTCTCTCTCTTTCTCTCCCTGTATGCATATGAGAGATAGGTTTGTTATAAGGAATTAGCTCTTGCAATTATGAAAGTTGAGATCTGATGTAGTATAAATCTGAGTCAGAAGGTCTAAAATACAGTATAGTGTAATCCCAGTTAAAGTCCTAGAAACTCAGAAGCAGTAGAGCTGATAGGTCCTTATCTGTAAACAGTAACCAAGCAGTGCCCCAGCTTGAAAACAGTAAGGCAGAGAGAAAGAGTATGCCTGCCCTTAACCAGCTTTTTTTTTTTTTTTTCTGCTCAGGTCTCCAGTAGATTATATGAGGTCCACATGCCTTAGGAACGTTACTCTGCTTTAATCAGCCCAGATTCACTTGTAATCTAATCTAGACACCTCACAACACACCTGAAAAAATGTTTAACTAGGTACTGGGCACCCTATGACTCAGCCAAGTTGACATAAAATTAACCATCATAATACTGAACCAGAATGTCCATTCATTTCATAGTTTTGTTATTAGTGAAAAGTAAAATTATATAACTTGTATTAAACCTTAATAAATTTTAGTACATATAGTCCACAGTCTCCAACTTTAGTGGGATGAATCATTATAAATGTATTCAAATAATTGTAATATTTGGTAAATATCAAAATATCATTATTTATGCCTCATTACAAAAGGAGGAAAATAAATTTCTGCATTCCTAAACAAGTTGTCTTTATTCTTATAGTGGAAAGATCATACATAGCATGATTTATTCTGTTCTTTGGAAATAATCCTATTTTAGAATAAAATAAGTGAAGATATACCTCTTTCTCTTAATCATCTGCTTAAATTACTTTTTGACTCAGTATTTTATACTATGAAAGCATACGTTGGCAACACAAACATTTCCGTGCCAACCATAATGTTGGCATTTAAAGTTGAGTCAGCCCAAATGGTACCTCAATGGCCCCAAAATGGTGTGATGGGAAGAATACTAAGACAGAGACAAGAAAGCATGGAGGCTGTTTTTTTTTTTCTTCATCAAATGACTCAATAATGTGAGTCTGGAGGTCCATTTATTTATACTCACACTATTTATTGAGTGATAGAATAAATGCCACATGCTCTTCTATATTTTTTATTTTTATCTTGTTTTCTTTTCCCTATACTTCTCTGAGACACATTACTTTCCCCATCTTAAAGACAAAGAGGGGCAGAGCAGAGCAAAGAACTGAGATGTGAATCGAACTGCAGTATCCCGCCTTTGGCCCTTAGATCTATTCTAACTGTCCTCATCTACATAATGAAGAAGCTATGTTGACATTCTCTAGACGTTTTCTCTCAGTTCTTATATTCTGTGGCCCCTTTCCCACTCTGAATTGGTTTCCACTTGCTCTTCAGATCATATTACTTATTTATTCACTTGAAACTTGCTTTTATATAAGTAATTAACTCTTGATCAGAATAAAATTAGATAGCTCTCTCTTTACTCATGTACACACACTCAGACACACACACACACTTGATCCCATTATTTGAGGTAGTTATGTTGTATAAAGTCATTGCAATATAGAATTATCAAATACCAAATTATTGTTCTTGGGAGAAATATAGAGTTAGGTTCCTGTAAGCCTCTGGTAAAAGCATTTTCAACTGAAAAGTACATAACCTTTTTATGTGTATTTATATATAAAGACAACTTATTCAATATATAGTGTCAATTCATTAAGATTGAACTCACAGTACTGTAATTCATGTCTGAATAAAACTATTTTATCTTGAAGGTACATCACAGCTTTCTTGTGCTTAATATACTAGATAACACTTCAGCACTATGCTTGGCACCTTTTATTTACTTATTTTAATTTTGGCACCATTTTAAATAGCAAAATAAACAGGAAAAATGAAAAGACCATATAACATCAAATAGCCCATAAAGAAGATATTTGTGTGTAATACAAGAGCCAATATGAAAAAGCAGTGTATTGCTTTCTTTGTCCGCAGCATGGAAAGTATGTGTCACACAACTCAATTCTTTAATTGCTTTTCACATGTGCATGTCTGAAAAGATGGAAGAATCTTTGTGAATATTGATTGGGTGTTTACAGATAAATTTTAGCAAGTAGGCAAATTCTCAAGCACAGAATTCATAACTAATAAGGATTCATGGTGCACATCTTGTCTCATCTCTGATCTCTGTTTTTCTGCCTATCGCTTTTCCAACTCCTTCATTTGCTTTTCTTTTATCTTCTTCATAAAAAAAAGGTAAAAGATACAAATTTCCTTTTCCATTTTTCAGGCAATGTATAATTATTTTCTTTTGCTTTACAGAATCTTTAGGGTTAATCTACACACACAAACACACACACATGCACACACACTTTGATTTCAAATGCATTCAGTACACATCTATGTTGTCAACAATGGTATGGCTGATTATAAAGTATAATTATTTTATATAACATGATTTCTACTTGACAAATGGTCTTTAAAATATTCCTGATAACTCAACAAAAAATCAAATGTAGGTCCAGGAATTCTTACTTTCTCCTTTCTTTCCCTGACCTCCGCAGCATCACCTTATGCTTTACTCAAGTAAGAATGTCTATATTCTTCATTTTTCAAGCTTCAAATTACTTGCATTTAATTTAGTAATCTGTTCTTCATTGAAGACTAGTTGAATTTACAAAAGCAATTACACTGGTTTCCTATGACTTTGAAGGATATATATATATATATATATATATATATATATATATATATATATTCGTGTTAATTAAGTACAAGAGGAGAATGTGGATTGCTGGTGATTTTTCCTGTGGAAAAAACAATTGTAGTAGTCTGTGCTGCATTAATTGCTACATAGGGTAGGAGATTAATATTTTTAACATTTTAAGTGGTTTTGCATAAATGTTAGCAATAAGCAAGCCATTTTATGTCTTATTGGTTTGCATTTTTAATAATATTGGAATGTTAGCCTTCCCATAAAGGAAAGATTGCAACAAAACTGAAATAGTGTTTCAACCTTGCTAGTTATGTGCAGACTGACCCTATGTACCCTCTTTGGGGAACACTCAAAGACCATGGTACAGTTGAATAAAAAGAGGAGGAGGTAATTTATTTTTAATCTTCCTTACATTTGTGAATTTAGTGCCAGGAAAGGCTAACAGCGCTAGCCAGAGACTCCCAGGAATAGACGCCATAAACACTAAATGCATCTTTTCTTTTATTACGTTAGGTTTGGCATTATTTTAAAGAGACCATTAAGGAAATAAAAACATACCAAAATATAAATTAGTTTATTTGTATGTATATATGTACACATATATACATGCACACACACTAAGATAAAACTAAACCAGATTTTTTTAGTATCATTTAAACAAGTGACATAATCTAAAAATGTATAGATTGTTATTCATTCATTCACAAAAATGACTGAGCTCCTGGATGTATCAGCCCCTATTGTAGAACTGGGAATACTATCATGAGCATGACAAATAAGCCTTCTTAATTCACAGTGGTTACATTCTGTGAACACACAGGTGAACTGATGATAGCAGGACATATCATAAAAATGTACAGGATAGCTGGTCACAGTAGCCTACTTTTGCAGTCCCAGTACTTTGGGGGTAGGGACAGGAGGATTTCAGGTTTGAGGCCAGCACATAGTAACATTGTAAGATTCTGCTTCAATATAAAATATAAAATAAGGCTGAGTTGTATCTTGGAGGTAGAATACCCCTGTGTTCAATACCCAGTACCATAAAACGTACAATATTTTAAGATAAAGCTAGGAAGAATGTAAAACAGTATGCATTGTGGAGATTGCTTGAACAGTGAAGTCCAGAGGTGACATTTGTTGGATCGCAGAGGGCCCTACATGCCAGGAGGGAGGCACTGAATCTTATTCTAAGTACATCGGGAAGCCTATTCATTCACAGAATGAAATATGGCCATGAGAAGAATGGACAGGGGAAGGCATGGTGGGAAAAGAGGGGGAAAAAGATTTGATTTAAAAATCATATTTGTTATTTTAAGCCTAAGCCAAACAGAAGCAGAGACATCTGTTCTTTCTCTTCTTTTTCTAAACTATTTTATTTAAAATGGCACTTCTGTTATGAATGCTGGCTTCTCCCTCCTGTGCTGGACGGGTAGAGACTGGGTAGTGGCTGAGTGCACATGTTCCTAGCATAGATTCCAAAGCATAGCTTATGCTCAGTTAACACTTGTTGACTTGAAGTGAACCGAATTAATACAACTCACTTTGCTCTGAATTTGTTAGTCTCTTCATGCTGAAACAATCTGTGACTTCATAATGATTGGAAATAAAGAGAATCCTCCATAAATATGGACCAAAAAATATTGATACTTTTAAAAGTTATCTCATTGTTGCCTGAAATGCCAAATAAAATCTCGAATATGTAGGAGAAAACCTCAGTGTTTCTCGTTTTGATCAGCATTATTAGTTTGAAATGAACTATGCCTTGATTTTTATTCAGCTAATATGAGTACCTCTTGCTTGAACTATCTTTCATAAAGAAAAAGCTCTCACCTGCCTCTTGCAGGACCTGAATTATCCTTTGAATGTGTATTTCTTATTGTTATTCAAAATATGTCTCTCTAGAGATTGTCTGCATTCTTCCTTGAATGTATATCTACTTTCTTACATAAATCTCTCTTGTTTCTCTAGAAGAAAAATAAGTTTTTTTCTTTTTTTTTCCATTATAAGAGGACATTTGTTCATCAAATCTAGAGAAACCACTTTTGTGCAAAGTTAGACTTAAGCATTGTGGCATGAATATGTCCTTTCACCATGATTACTTATAAAATATCTTACAAAAAATTAGCATCATAGCACTATTAAATCTTCAATCTGTAATTGTGTATGGGTTACAGAAACTTTAGCATATATTCCCTGTTGCAATATCTTGAACATTGATGGCATAATTTCTGTCCTGAAGCTACTCGTTGACTGTAGTTGGCCTGTGTTATTTCAATACTCAGTTCTTCTCAGGTATAAGGAGGGAGGTGTGGCTCTTTAAATGTTAATTAGTGTTATATGTATGAAAATGAACAATAGGCTTAACAAATAGGTCAACTCCTTTTTCTGCCTAGAGGAAAGATGAACTGATGCTGTTTCTTGGGACTGCTAATGTGGATGTTGTGAAGTTCCCTTATCTCTCAATACAAAATCTAAAAGGAATCAAAAAGAGAAACCTACCCATTTTTCTATTTAGGGAATACACAGCACTAGGAGGAGAATGAGATTAAGTGGAATATATAGAGAATAATTAATGTGATATTTGTGGAAAATGAAATGTTTCTAATTTTATGATACTGGTATAAAATATAACTAAAACAGTTTTTGTGACCAGTATACACTTAAAAATTTCTGTAAAGTAGGGAATTTGAATCTGCTTTGCAGTAGAAAGTACTGTATCTTTTAGTAAGTGAATTTAGAGTTAACTTGGAACTGGAGGTAGATCTGGCCAAAATATTGCCCCGTTGTTGATTTTTTTTTTTTTTTTTTTTTTTTTTGGTGGTATGAGGAATGGAACCCAGGGGCCTTCTACCTCTGAGCTACACTCCCAGACCTATTTTTATATTTTATTTGGAAACAGAGTCTCACTAAGCTGCTGAGAGCCTCACTAAATAGCTGAGGCTGCCTTCGAACCTGTGCGATCCTCCTGTCTCAGCCTCCCAAGCTCTGGGATTACAAGTGTGCGCCACCACGTCTGGCTTCGTTGGTGATCTTTTGACTCTGAAAAAGAAAGTCTTCTAATCTCTCAATAGTCTATTCATTTATAAGATGAGGATAATACAACAAACCCTGTCATAACTCTGTAAAATCCAAATTAAAGTAACCATAGGACTATAGGTTTGTATCATTATGAAGCTTATAAATTGAGATATAAGCCAGAGCAGCTAATTGGCTAGAATCCCTGGGTCTGGGAGCCAACTGTCATTCACATGATATAGGAATTGTGGAATCAGAATTTTACTGTAGAAGTACTAGTTTTGTGAGATTTATTTGGAAGAGGTGTTGGGACAATGCATTTGTAAAGCACTTAACAGAATTGTCTGGCACAGAAAAATACAAATTGCAATTTCTGCTTCATTATCTCCTCTTCTTTTCTAGTTCTAATACTTCTTTAACAATAAACATCTTACACTCTTGACTCTAGTCATTCTGTGAACACTTCATTGCTTTGTTTTCCATGATACCACATCATCAAGAAATCTCCTTTTACATCTCTGACATTTCTTTCTTTCCCTTTAAAGGACTTCTCTATTTGACACTGTTTCTTAATTGCTAGTATTCATCAAGATCCCATCCTTGGCCCAATGCTAATCTCAGTGTGTATGTTCTCCACAGGTGTGCTCTCAGTGCCCCTATTTCATCTACCATCTAAGTGCCCTAAGTGCTGAGATCCCCATCCTCTGTTCCCATACATGACTCCTTCCACTTAAATCTTAATGTTTTTACACACTACTGTGTTATTTAATCACCATGCTTTGTTTGCTTTATCTCCAACTGTGTGTGTGTGTGTGTGTGTGTGTGTGTGTGTGTGTGTGTGTCTCTACTATTTTTATGGCATCATAGACTCAGGTCCTTATCTTCTCTTTAATGGACATGAGTACAATACAGATAAAATGCAAAGTTAAGTATGGCACTCTTGCTCTGGATATACTTCAGTGACCCATCAACACTCCTCTGTCTAATTTACAGGTCTCCCTTCTTCCACGTACCTTTTCAGCCTCTTTTCCAAATCCTTTGGGTCAGACATTTCATGACTCATCAAATTTGAATCTCTAATTCTATTCATGAACCAAACATTTGCTTCTCCGATTTCTTCGCTCAAAAGTTCTCTTCCCTACTCTGGCATAACTTTGGCCTGACTAACTCTTATTAAAGCTTAGAATAACTTAGAAGTCATCTTCTTCCAAAAGATTTTTCTGAAATGGCCAGGCTGATGAAAGTGTTAATCATTTGTTCTAATAAGCAATTACCTCATTGCATTAGCATCTATGTTCCCCCCAAAACTAGGAACAGATGAACCTGGGAAATAATTCATTCTCATCTACAAGATTTACCCCATGTCTGGTACAGTATATGGTATATATGAGACATTCAATCAATGCTTTTAGCTGTGCTCATGAAATTAACCCAAAATGAATCCTAAGATGCCCAATACTCCGTCTTAAATTACCAAGTAAAAACAATTATAAGTTTTTAGATATTTATCTACTGTGTTGTTGATCAGTATTCTCAGAAGCTGAAAAGATTATAAAAATGCTTCAAATTATTTATGTTTTACAAACACATGTTTATATAATAAATTAGATGTAATATACTGCAATAACTTCTAAGTAATGTCCTAAAATTATTTTGAGATTCTTGTTTTGTGCACACCCTAAAATTGAGAAATTGTTATAGGTCTCCTAAGGACACTTGTAACAATTAATCCAGCCATTCACATTTCAAGCATAAAGGCTATGGACTGTGATGTACACTTTATTTTGAGTTAAATTCATTTCAGGGAATATTTGTTAAATTTTTTATGCTTAAGAACTGAGTTAGATCTTTGAATGTATATCATGATGATTAAAATAATGGTCTCTTCCCAATATAGCTTTATATTATTGTAAGTATATTTAGATAACTGTCCAAACTTATACAGTACAAGGTATAGTAAGCTAAAAGCCATTGAAGTGCTTTAAATAATGGGTCATAGGAGCCTGGTGTGGTAGCATGTGTTTGCAATCCCAGTACTTGGGAGGCTGAGACAGGAAGATTGCAGGTTTATAGCGAGCCTCAACTACTTTGTGGAATCTCCACTTAGTGAGACCATGTTTCAAAATAAAAAATAGGGCTGGAGGTAGAATGTGCTTGGGTTGTATCCCTAGTACTGAAAAAAAAAGGGGGGGAGGGGTCAGAGAAAGCAGATTGAGAAATTAGTTAATGGAAGAACTAAAATGAAACCCTACTAGAAAGACATGTCAATGAAGATGCAGTTTTGTTATTTTGGTTTTGATTTTGAGTTACTATATATGGAAGTACACATAGTACTACTATCTAAGGAATATAAAAAATACCTTAATCTTTTTGTGGTAATAACAGAAATACCTAGATTTTTTTTTTTTTTTTTTTTTTTTTGGTGGTGGTACTGGGGTTCCTGGAAGCCCTTCTACCTCTGGGATACACTCCCACGGGCTACACTCCCAGACCTATTTTTTAACTTTTTAATGTGGAAACAGGGTCTCTTAAGCCAGCGTGGCTGGCTCCGAACCAGCACGATCCTCCTGTCTCCACCTCCCAAGCGCGGGGATTACAAGCGTGTGCCACCACGCCCGGCAATACCTAGATTTTAATACTGTAAGCTGTATGAGCTGGGAAAGTAATTGTCTTGCAGTTTCCGTTTCATAATTTTTAAAGTGACAGAAACTTTATCCACCTTATTGTGTGATTGTGATGAACCCAAACACATATGTGGAGCAATTTAGGAAACATGAGGATTGGATATTAAGTGATTGTTTGATAGCTACATCTCAGAATATTTCTTTGAAATCTAAAATGTATTTGGGTTTATGATGCATTTGGGTTTATTTTGCTTTTTATTTTTATTGTCATTTGGGTTGGAGACTTTAAATTCTTTCTGAGGATGATTGTAGACAACAAAGATTACTTTATGAAAATCTATTCAAGAATTGTATAGTTAAAAAGGATCTTATAAGTCATTTTTTCTCAGCATCCTCATACTAGAGCTAATAAAACCGGGCTTATTAAAATAGCATTTCACTTTATTTAGTATAATTTTATATAAGCCAACAACAAATCTTTAGACTGAATTTGAATAATGTTTTGTATTAATTGTAAATGTAATTATCCATATTCTTTAATATGTACTCCATCAAGCAGAATTAAATATCACATCTTCAGAAGGAATGTACAAGCCAAAGAAACTCATCAGCAGCTGATATAATGGAAGAGTTCCTGAAACATTATTACCGAGACCCTCCTGAAGGAACAGAGTTGCTCTGTAGTGTGAAAGAAAAAATAATGTAGATATAATGCTGATTATTATATATATTTAATGGAAATTTTGTACCAAATAAAGTAGTTGGATTTATGGAAAGACCTTACAAAGGGATTTTTAGTTCTAGGTGAGGATAAATTATCTCAACAGAGTAGTCCCAAAGTATCTTCTAAGATCATTGAGCTAGAAACTCTTCTTGAATACTTCTCAGTTTATTAATAACCTAAAATTTTATGAATTTGCAAAACTAATAGATAAATTATTCCCAATGAAAAATGTTTTAATATGAAGATTATTTATTCTTCTCTGTTCCTACATTTTCAATATGATTTGACTAACAAAAATGACCTATGAATCATCTTTAAAGAATTTATCTCGTTTTTCTATTAATGTTCCGACTTTATTAAATTTTTTTGGTGGTACTGGGGTTCCTGGAAAGCCTTCTACCTTTGGGCTACTCTCCCAGACCTAATTTTTTATATTTTTTAATTTAGAAACAGGGTCTCTTAAGCCAGTGCGGCTGGCTTCGAACCTGCGCGATCCTCCTGTCTCTGCCTCCCAAGCGCAGGGATTATAAGCGTGCGCCACCACGCCCGGCCCAACTTTATCAAATTTGAATAACTACCACAAGCTCTCCTTTTATTGTTTTTAGCCATGAAGTCTATGCTTTCTTTTATTTTTAAAACTTTAGAGTCATATTATGAAAGGGAAAACATAATCTTCACAAGTGCTTTTATTAGATTGGGGATGTAGCTTAGTGGTAGCACTCTTGCCTCTCACGCAGGAGCCCTGTATCCAATTTCTTGCCAACCAGTAGTGGTGGTATGTGCCTGCAGTTCTAGCTATCAGAGTTTAGAGTATGAGGTGGGAGGACAATTGAGCTCAAGAGAATAAGATTAGCCTCAGCAATATAGACAGACACTATCTATAAAACTAAAAAAGAGAAAAAGAGATCCTTTGCAAACAATTAATTTGCCTATCATTTGTATTTTGAGTACATAAATAATTTTATTTGGGATACCAATAGGAAGAAATGGATGGAAATTATTAGGAAATAGGTTAGGTAGGTATTATCCTAGATAGCCAATATAATATAAGAAATAAAGATAAATATAGACGATCTAGGATGATGGAGATAAAAGAGTGTTATGGATAAACATGGATAATATATACATTATTTACAGGAGAAAATTTAACAGTATTAATATTGTATCTCAATATCTAAAAATTTCCGAGAGTCTGAAAATTTGAGTTCTGATAACAATTTTACAAATTACAGATTGAATTTGGGAAAGTGGTAAAATATTTCCGAACTCTTTCTTTATGGTTAAAGTGGGTTAAATGAAGTAAATGAGGGTTATATGGAGGCCTACAAATTATTCAGGTATTTTATATAGAAAAATAAATATATCTTTCCTTATAATAAATAATTTCTATAGAAAGGCAATTGTGTCTTTTTTTTAAAAAAGGAAAGAAAAACCTAAGCTTTTATACAAGTGCTTCATTTTACATTGTCAGGATGGTATGGCTATTTGTCAGAGAATCTTTTGAGACATTATATCTTATATCAGAACTGTCTTGGAGAATAATTGTTTGCTTTGGGGTCTTATGGCAGTAATTCTAAAATCTCTAGAGGCAAGGTTATTTACAGAATAAGGTGAGAAAATTTGGAACACTGTTAAAAAACAAAGACAGTATCTTAAAGTACTTCTGGTACCCATATTTATTATTTGTTATAAAATATATAGAGAGTCAAGATCAGACTATCCTTACATTTTCCACTCACATTATTAAGAACTAATTGCAATGAGAAATAAGACACAGAAAAAATCTCTATAATAGTAGCACCTTGAATATGTTGAAGTTTTAACTCGATATACACCTTGAAATCACAACAGAAGTAAAAAATGGCATCTCTACTACAGCACCTAGCACAAAGACAAATACCCATCTAGTACTTTTTAAATGTTTGTTGAATAAAGGTCTCAGTCAATCAGATAACTATAACAATAATCAACAAATTAGTAAATGTCAAAAAACAACCAAAAATGTTTTAAATACCTGGAAATGGTGAACATAGCGTTTGAAAAGTTTTGCTTGTTCATCAGAAATCTATTTTTCAGCAATGCAAAATTTATATTTTAACAGCAATAAGCTGTAAGACAAAAACTGGTTATTATAGCATATAGAAATTATATTGCCATTAGATACTTATTAATCATTGTGGATCTCAGTTTAGGACTAATAGAAAAATCTTTTGACACAAAATAAAATTAGTTTGTTAAGAAGGAAATCTGATGATGCAAATCATCACAAACATGATTTGTAATCATGTTTCAAAACCAAGAGAAAATCTTTGCACTTTTGCTATATTTCAGTCCCTTTATGCCCAATGTCGGAATAATCTGCCTCTTGGATACTAGCAGAGTGAAAATCAATTGGATGTACTACATTGAATGTACTGATTTTTTAAGCTGCCAAATTTGGCCTTATAAGGATAATATACATACCCTTAACTAAATACAATTATTAAGTAAAAGTTGAATTAGGAAGTCTCCTTCACATTTAGGTTTGGGCTCTACCCCAAAACTCCCCCATAAACATGCCAGGACTTTTGCTGTAGATTAGTTAAACATGTCTCTAAAAGACAAAAGATATTCAGAAGCACAGTCTTTTAATATGAGCTTCTGTGCTTACTAATGCAGGTGCAACCACCTATTTTACAAGATTCTTATTAATGAATGTAGAAGAGCAGGATAAAGTGATGAGAGTTTAATTTATTTTGGAAGTAATGGTTTGTACAGTAATTATCGAGAAGCGGCCACTTGTCAAATGGAATCAGTAACAAGTGCAGTTGGGAGAGGTTTTCTGGTACATGGGCATTGTGAAATGTTTTACTTTGCAATAAGAATAGACTCCCTGACAATGGCTGATTTTGCTTAAGAAATTGGGGGAAAAAACTAGCCTCGTAAGCTGATTATGTTTGAGAAATTATGTATACTCATATATTTGTGAAGATTCATTTTATTGTCTCTCTTTGTTTTTGAAGAAGAAAGTTCTCAGTGATAGATAGACCAAATTTATCATTTAATATTTTAACTTTAGATAGTGATCCATTGCACCCTTGACCATGGCACAGGGACATGGGCACAGGTCTGTAGGGAGGGAAGTTGGAGATTACAGAGTCCGTAGGTGCATTCAAGGAAGCAGAATCCTGGGGACAGGGACAGGCCTAATTAAACCCACACATACAATTAAGAAATATATAACTCCTAAGTGGTAGAGAGTGACAGCCATTTCAGAGAGATTCTGTTGATGACTGCTGAGAAGGACTACAATCCAGAAAGAAAGGTCTTTTGAATGGCTGCTGACTAGTCAGGGGTTTGGCATTTTATATACATTTTAGGGTTTCTGGGTTGACAAAGAAAAAGCAGAAGAAAACACCAATAGACATATACTTTGAAGGAAAATTTTAGCTGTTAAAAATAAACTAACTATAAGCAAAACATATTACATTCTGCACAGAAAAATAGAGTGGAAAAGCAATACAAGCACAGAATTGTTTGGACCTTTACTAATATATTACTTCTGATAGTTCTCCCAGCTTCACTAGGCTATATATTTTGGCCATATGAATGAGATTGAAATAAGAAATAGGCAGTCAAGGAACTAACAATTGGCTCAAACTATTCAATTTTTCCACTTAAAAACTTAACACAAAAATTAACACCTTGTTACTTCATCTATGTTACACTTGCATTCAAATTAATGGAATTTAAGAAAATTATAGGAATTGACCATAAGAAAGCAGAAGATATGACTTAACTATGCCTACATCCTGTTATAGACATCTAAATTAACTAGTTAAATACATATTATGTTCCAGTTACTGTACTAAAGAATACTCAGAAAATATCTCATTTTCTTTCTTTGGAAATTGCATATTAAGATAAATGGGATTATAGCTCACAGGTAGATCAAACCCAAATGTCCCTGGGTTTAATTCCTAGTAATTAAAAAGTAATTAATTAATTAATTTAAAAAATTTAAAAAGGACCTAGATTTATCTTCTCACCCAAGAGTACTTAAAAAGATAAAATGTATGAACCAATGGTTTTCCTTAAATATAGTGATTAGTAAGAGAAAACAAAATAAATGAACCATAAAATCAAGGCCCAAGTATACTACTTTGAAAGAACTTCCAGGACATGTCACAGGGAGGGAGAACTCAGGTGGAGTCAGTCTAGTAGGCTTCCCAAGTAAAGCGTAGCTAAGAATCTAGAGAAAAAGGGATGCACGCCTGTAATCCCACAATCTGGGAGGCTGAGAAGAATCACATTGAAGAATCATATTTGGAAGAGGAATCATATCGAGGACAACCTTAGCAAAGTAGCAAGACTCTGGCAACCCAGAGAGACCCTGATTCAAAAATAAAAAATAATAAAGTAAAATAGGGCTAGAGATTAGCTTGAAGGTAGAATGCCTCTGGGTTTAATCCTTCATATCACAAAAGAAAAATCAACAACAGAAAAGAAACAAAGGCAGCAAGAGTTTGCAGTCAGATAATGGAAAAGAGAAAACTAAACAAAGTCAGATTTTCTGAAGATTTACACCACAAGAAAAATTCCTTTGAGTATGCAGCAGAATATTAATCAGTGTGTGCATGTGAGGGAAATAATGGAGATTGAGAGAGAGAGGGAGAGAGTAACACATGAAAAATTTTTTATAAAGTTGAACCCATAGACTTAGGGCTCTAGTTCCATTTTTTTCAGCCAGACTAAAACACCTTATAATTCATGGCGACTTGGTTAAAGTATTTATGAAGTTCTTGCCTCACCAGTAGAGATTAATTAGACCAGGATTAAACACTGCTTCAAAAGTGAGTCCAACAATGCCAAATAGCTTCCAAGTAACTAACCTGCTTCTGATAATATATCTATATATGTCAGCATCCAAATTAGGTAAAAATCAAATGCCTAATATCCAGTCATAAATTACCATTATGAAATAAATAACAAGATCCATGATGAGAAAAATTATCAAATCAAATTGACCCAAGACTGATGCAGATGTTTGAATTGGCAGGAAAGGACATTGAGACATTTATTATAACAGTGTGCCATATGTTTGGAAAGTTAAGAATAGATGTGAAACATTTTAAAGAAGATAGAAATCAAAACTTTAGACATCAAAATTATAGTATTTAAGATAGAGGCAGTTAGACACTGTAAAAACAACTGATATTAATCATATATAATAGAAACTATGTGAAATGAAACATAAAATTTTTTAAAAAGTATTTAAAAATAAAAAGAACATCAGAGAGTTGTGGCTGAATTTTAAATGTCCTGATATGTATCCTCAAACAGGGAGAAAAACAGATAGACATAGAGAAAGCATATCTAAAGTAATAATGGGCAAGAAACTTGCCAATTGAACGAAAACCATAAAATTACAAATAGAAGAACTTTAACAAATTCCAAGAACAAAATATTAACAATAATATTTTAATACCAAGCACAGAAAAAAAACCCAACATATTGTACACACAGGAAAAATTAAGGATGAACTCAGATTTTTTATCAGAAGACAAGCAAGAAAGTAGTAGAGAATAATTTTTTTTTTGGGGGGGGTACTGGGGTTCCTGGAAGCCCTTCTACCTCCGGGCTACACTCCCAGACCTATTTTTACATTTTTATTTGGAAACAGGGTCTCCTAAGCCAGTGCGCACGGCTGGCTTCGAACCTGCGCGATCCTCCTGTCTCTGCCTCCCAAGCGCGGGGATTACAAGCATGCGCCACTACGCCCGGTGGGAGAATAATTTTAAAGTATTTAAATAAATACAATATTAAATAGCAGCAAAAGTATTTTAAAGAAAAGGTGAAATAAAAGTCACTTCAGATATATAATGGTTGTGAATTAATCTCCAAAAGAAGACCTGCACTTCAAGAAATATAATAAATTCTTCATGCCAAAGAAAAGTATTCAAGATGAAAATATGGATCCACACAAAGGAATAAAGAACAATGCATGAATGCATAACATTATTTTGTTATTACTTTAAAAATTTCTAGGTTGTTGTGGTGGCACACACCTGTAATCCCAGTACTTGGGAAGCTGAGAACTGAGGATCACAGGTTCAAGGACAGCCTTATCAGGTAGCAAGACTCATCAACCTAGCAACACCCTAAGGCTAGAGTATAGCCTGGAACCTCTGGGTTCCATCCCCTTTAAACACACACACACACACACACACACACACACACACACACACACACACACCACACATCTGCATGATAATTGACCTTTTAAACAATCAATACAGTATGGTATTTATAGCATATATAAAAGCAAATATATTATAAGAAAACCATAAATTACAAGTGGGGGAATTGAAATTCACTATAGTAAGGTGCTTATCCTATATGCAAATTATAAAACATCACCGGAGTCTGGTGTGGTGGCGCACTAATCCCCGTGCTTGGGAGGCAGAGACAGGAGGATCACGCAGGTTCGAAGCCAGCCGCACTGGCTTAAGAGACCCTGTTTCCAAAAATAAAATAGGTCTGGGAGTGTAGCCCGGAGGTAGAAGGGCTTCCAGGAATCCCAGTACCACCAAAAAAAAAAAAAAAAAAAAAAAAAAAAATCACCGGAAAGTAAAATGTGATAACCTAAAATGTACCAGGTAACCTAAAATCACCAAATAAAATAACTAATCAAAGAGATGTAACTCATAAACTAATAAAGGAAGTAAAATGGAAAAAATGATTAAGAAAGAAAGAAAGGAAAGAAAGACTAGGTTTGTCAAAATAAAACAAGTAATGAGATGATAAATTTAATAAACAAATTAAGTGTAAATCATCTAAACCTCCTAAAGGACTGATATTGTCATATTAGATTATAAGGCAAGACCCAAATATATTCTTCTTAGAGAAAATAAGGATGATGCATTTAAATGAAGGAAAATATATATCATGTCCATACTACCCAAAAGAAAGTGAAGTGCATTTGTCAATATCAAAGTAAGTTTCAGAATAAAAATATCATTAGGTAGCTGAGTGTGTTGGCACATGCCTTTAATCTGTGTATTCGGGAGGCTGAGATAGAAGGATCGCAGGATCCAGACCAGTCTAAGCAGTGTAGTGAGACTCTCAGCAATCAAGCAAGACTGTTTCAAAACAACAAATAAAAAGAACTGGGTATGGAGTTAGGAGAAAGAATGCCTGAATGCCTCTGGGTTTAATCCTCAGTACAAAAGAAACAAACAATTTTCAATAAATTTTAAATAGCTCAAGTTTTTTAAAAGTATGTTCCCTGACCATTATAGAAATGGAAAATATGCCAAATATTTGAGAACTTAGTTATTTCTAAAAATTACATTAGCTAAAGTATAAATAAAAAGCAAACTCAGAAATTATTTTTGAACTTAATAAAAGTTAAAACACATCATTTATATCAATAGTGTACTAATAATACAAAATCCTAGGAGAAATTTAGATCTCTGAACACCTTCATAAGAAATAGAAAAAAAAAAATCAAATGAAAAACTTTTAATGTAGCCAGGCATGGTGGCACATGCTTATAATCCCCTCTTGGGAGGCTGAGAGAGGAGGATTGCACAAGTTTAAAGCCAGCCTCAGCTACTTAGTGAGGCTCTCAGCAACTTAGTATGGCCCTGTTTCCAAATAAAAATATAAAATAGGTCTGGGAGTATAGCCTGGAGTTAGAAAGCCTCTGGGTTCCACTCCTGGGACCACCACCAGAGAAAAGAACCTTTAATGTAGAACATTAAGAAAATTAAACACAAATAAAATGTAATAATAAAGAAGAGAACAGAAATTAGTGTGAGAAAATGCATAAAGAAAAAAACAGTAAAAGAAATCAATACAATGGAAGCTGTATCTTTGAAAAGATTACCCATTGAAATTTCTTCTTTTGTGACATGTCTATTTAGTTCACTTGCCCATTTTTGATTGGGTTATTTGTTTTCTCAGTGCTGATTTTCTTGAATTCTCTGTATATTCTAAATATTAGTCCTCTATCAGCATAGTAGGTGGCAAAAATCTCCTCCCATTCTGTTGGCCCTCAGCTGAGGTTATTGATAGTTTCCTTTGCTGTATAGAAGCTCTTCAGTTTCATTCAATCCCACATATTGATCCACCTTTTAGTTTCTTGTCCCTTTGTGGTCTTGTTGAAAATGTTTTTACCTGTTCCTATGTTGCAGTGTTGGACCTATACTCTCTTCAAGGAACCTCAAAGTCCCTGGACTAATTTCAAAGTCTTTCAAAGTCCATCTTGAATTGACTCTTATGCAGGGTGAAAAAGTGAGGTTTTATTTTCATTTTTCTGCATATGGTTAACCAGTTTTGTCAACACCATTTGTTGAGCAGGCTTTTTTCCAGTGCATGATTTTGGCACCTTTGTCAAAAATCAATTGCTTATAGGTGTGTGAATTTTTTTTCTAAGTCTTCTATTATGCCCCATTGGTCTATGTATCTGTTTTTGTGCCATTATCATGTTGTTTTTTATTACTATTGCTTTGAGTATACTTTGAAACCAAGTATGATTATTCCTGCATGATTTTTTGTTGCTGAAAACTACTTTCAATATTCTAGCTTTTTAATTGTTTCAAACTTTTCTATGCCTGTGAGGAATAACCTTGGTAATTTAGTAGGTATTACATTGAATCTGTAGATCATTTTGAAAGTATGGCTGTTTTGATATTTATTCTTCCTATCCATGGACATGCAAGATCTTCCCATCTTCTAAGGTCTTCTTTGATTTGTTGTTTCATTATTTTATAATTCTCTTCGTAGAAGTCTTTTACCTCCTTGGTTAGGTTATTTCCTAAGTATTTTATTTTTTTGTGGGGAATCCTGAGTGGAAGTGTTTCTAGATTTCTTTTTCAGTGGATTTATGGTTGGTATACAGAAAAGCTTCTGATTTTTTAAGATTGATTTTGTATCCAGACAGTTTGCTAAATTTGTTAATCAATTCTAAAAGTCTTTTGGTTGAGTTTGTTGGTTCTTCTGAATATAGTATCATGTAATCTGCAAATAGTAAAAGTTTGAGTTCTTCTTTTCCTACCTGTACTCCTTTCATTTCCTTTTCTTGCCTTATTAGTCTGGCTAGAATTTCAAGCACTATATTGAAAAGAAGAGATGTTAATTAAAAAGGCCAATAAATGCATGAAAAAATGTTCAACATCATTAGCAATCAGAGAGATGCAAATAAATACTACCCTGAGATTTCACCTAACTCCAATTAGAATGGCAGGCATTCAAAACACAAACAACAACAAATGCTGGTGAAAATGTGGAGAAGTGGAAACTCTAATACATTGTTAGTTGGTTTGCAAATTAGTAAAACCACTTTGGAAAACAATATGGAGGATTTTCACAATAATGGGAATGAACTTACTATTTGATCTAGCAATATCACTTCTGGGTATTTACCCAAAGAAATGGAAACCAAACTATGAAACTAATGAATGTGTATCTATGTTGATAGCTGCACAATTCACCACTGACAAATTATGGAACCAGACATGATGTTCATCAACAGATGAATAACTATGGGATATGTACATAATGGAGTTTTCCTCAGCCCAAAAGAAACACACAATTACATCATTTACAGGGAAATGGATGAAACTGAAGAATATTATGCTAAGTGATATTAGTCAGTGACAAAAAATAAGAAATTGGATGCTCTCCTTAATATGCTGAAACTAGGGAGAAAATGGGTCACAGGAGGAACTCTAGACAAAGGAGATACTATATAGAAGCAAATAAGGTGCTCTAAGTAAAGGGAATGGAAAGGGGAAAGAAAGAAATCCCCTAATGTAAATGAAATACAGTAACAAACATATCAATCACTAAGCCAAACATGAGAAAGAGGGAGGGGGGAAGGAATGGGGTGGGAATTTGATAAGGGCTAATTGGGTGATTTGTGCCTCTACTATCTTGTATCTAATTAAGATGTATGATTAAAATGCACCAATAAGAAAAATTTAAAAAGAAGAATGTTAACAGCTAAAAAAATACCAAAATTGAAAAATACCTTAGCCACCACAGAACAAATTCAAAAGACATAAAGTATTAAGACTTAAAGAGGTAATATTACTAATATGTTTGTTTGTGAATACTGTTACAAAGTATGTTATGCAAAAGTCTGATAAATAACTGGGCATAATATTTGAAAGGCATGTAATATGACATTCATTTCAGAAGAAATAGCATACTTGTATCATATCTATTAAAGAAATTGAATTTATGATTAAAATCTTTCCTACAAAGCAAACTCTAAGTCTAGATGGCTGGAGAATTATAATGAATAGTTAAAAATTCAATAATACCAGCTCTGTAAAGCCCTTTCATAAGCTTTATAATAAAGGAATATTCACAACTCATTCTATAAAACTAATATTACTCTGATATAAAAACCAGATAAAATATTTCAGGTAAATAAAGCTACAAATCAGGGTTTCTTATAAATATAATGTAGAATTCAGTTATTTCATAAAAATAATTTTTTTAGAATTTTAATGGTATAATATTATCCATCATAGTAAGATTCAAAGTGATACATTCATATATGCATACAAGGTCTCTAGGTGTGATTCCTTCCTAAACCCATCTCACTAACCCTCCCTGTACATGCTAGAAAGGTTGTTAAGGTGCATTTATATATGATGTAATATTTAGTTTGTTTCTCATATATCCTTTCTCAGACTACCCCCCCCTTTCTATTGGTCTTACTTATTATTATAAATTTTCCTTTATTCCTATTTTCTCTCTAGATTCTATATATAAGAGGAAATATACAACCCTTGAGTTTCAGATACTGACTGATTTCACTTAGCATACTACCAAAAGCAATTTGTAGATCCAATGCAACTCCTGTCAAAATACCAATGTCATTTTTTGCAGATCTAGAAAAAAATGATTCTAAAATTCAGCCGAAGCAATTCTGAGCAGTAAGAACCACACAGGAGGCATCACAATACCTGACTTCAACTTATGCCTTTGAAAAAGAGAAAAAAAAGCAGCATGGTACTGGCATAAAAATAGACTCATAGACCAATGGAGAAGAATAGAAGATACAGAGAAAAATTTATACATTTACAGTCAGATTATTTACAAAGGTGCCAAAAATACACATTGAAGAAAAGACAGCCTTTTCTTATTATTTTCATTTTTAGTTTTATTTTCTTTTTTATTGGTGCATTGTAATCATATATCTCGATTAAGTTCAGGATGACAGAGGGATACATGTACACAGAACTCTTTAAGCTCTCTCCCAGTTCCCACCCCATTATCCCTCCCCACCTTCCCATGCTCAACCTACTGATTGGCTTTGCTACGTTTGTGCATGTACATCATGTTCATTGAGGTGTTGTCTTCTTCAAGTCTTCCTTCCCTTTCCCATCTCCCTCAGTTAAGTCCCCTCTTTCACTCCACTAAAGATTCTCCTCCTTTGTCGGAAGTGCCGCTTGTGTCCCAGCTTCTCCCTAGCTTCCACATGTGAAGGATAATATCTGACCTTTCACTCCTTGTGACTGACTAATCTCACTTAGCATAATATTCTCCAGTTTCATCCATTTCCATACAAATAACATAATTTTTTTCCTTTTTATGGAGGAAAGGAATTCCATTGTGTATTTATCTCATAATTTTGCCATTCATTCATCTCTTGATGAACATCTTAACTGGTTCTATAGTAAAGTTATAAACATAGATATGCATGCATTACTATGGTAGTCTGATTTCAATTCTTTTGGGTAGACACCTAGGGGTGGTATAGATGGATCATATGGTAGGTTCATTCTCATTTTTCTGAGGACTCTCAACACTGTTTTCCAAAGTGGTTGCACTAATTTGCAATTCTACCAACAAGTATCAGAGTTCCTACTTCTTCACATCTTTGCCATTATTTATTATTTGTATTTTATTTTTTATTTTTTATTTTTGTGGGTCTGCCCAATTTTTTATTCTTTATTTTGAAACAGGGTCTCACTGAATTGCAGAGGGCCTCACTAAGTAGCTGAGGCTGTATGTGATCCACGATTCTCATATCTCAGCCTCCCAAATGCTGGGATTATAAGCATGCGTCACCACACCCAGCTTCTTTGTATTTTTAAAGTTTGCCTTTTAGTTGGGTTTAGGTGAAATCTCAGAGGAGTTTTGATTTGCATTTCTATGACTGCTAATGTTGTTGAACATTTTTTTCATATATTTATTAGCCGTTTGTATTTCTTTTTTTGTGAAGTGTTTATTTAGCTCACTTACCCCTTTTTTATTGAGTTATTTGGTTTTTTGGCAGTGAGTTTCTTGAGTTCTTTATATACTCTAGATATTAGTCCTCTATCAAAGGAGGAGATGGCAAGGATCTCCCACTTTGTTGGATCTCTCTTGAGGTTCTTTTTTATTTATTTATTTTTTAATTTTGATTTGGTGGTACTGGGTGTGGAACCCAGAGGCTTTCTACCTCCGGGCTATACTCCCAGACCTATTTTCTATTTTATTTGAAACAGGATCTCACTAAGTTGCTGAGAGCCTCACTAAGTAGCTGAGGCTGGCGTCAAACCTGTTCAATCCTCCTGTCTCAGCCTCCCAAGTGGGAGGAATTACAAGCATGTGCCACCACACCTGGCTTTCTCTTGAGGTTCTTGATAGCTTTCTTTGCTGCATAGAAGTTCTTCAGTTTAACATAATCCAATGTATTAATTCTCATTTAACTTTCTTTTGTTCTTGGAGTCTTGTTGAAGGAGCTTTCACGCATGACTATGTTGGAGTGTTGATACTGTTTCCTCCTCAAATAGCTGCAAGGTCTGTGGTCTAATTTCCAGTTTTTTGATCCACCTTGAATTGAATACTTTGCAAGGTGAAAAATTAGGATTTATTTTTTTCTGCAAATGGATAACCAGTTTTGCCAATATTATTTATTGAAAATGTTATCTTTATCCAATGTATGTTTTTGGCCCCTTTTGTCAAAATCAATTGGCTATAAGGGTACATATTTATTTTTGAATTTTCTCTTATGCCTCATTGGTCTGTGTCTGCTTTTTTTTGCCAATACCATGCTGTTTTTATTACTATGGCTCTGTAGTATAGTTTGGTCAGGTATTGTGATGCCTCCTACATGATTCTTATTGGTGAGAATTAGTTTGTCTATTCTGTGTCTTTTGTTGTTCCAAATGAATTTAAGGATTGATTTTCTACATCTGTGAAGAACAAAAATGATATTTTAATAGATTGCACTGAATATATAGATTACTTTTGGAAGGATGACCATTTTAATGATATTTATTCTGCCTAACGAAGAGCTTGAGAGATACTTCCACCTTCTAAAGCTCTCTTCATTTTTTTCTTTAATTTTTTATCATTTTCATGACAGAGGTCTTTTACCTCCTTGGTTAGATTTATTCCTAAATATTTTATTGTTTTTTATGTTATTGTGAATAAAAATATTTTCTAGTCTTCTTTTTCAGTGAATTGATGGTTGGTACATAGAAAAGCTACTGAATTATTTAGATTAATTTTTTATCCTGCTACTTTGCTGAATTTGTTAATAAACTCAAGAAGTCTTTTGATTTAGTCTTCTAAATAGGGAATCATGTCATTTGCAGTTCTTATTTTCCTATTTGTATTCCTTTGATTTTCTTCTCTTCTCTTATTACTCTGGCTAGTGTCTCGAGTACTAAATTGAAAATGAATGATGATAATGAACATCCTTGTCCTGTTCCTGATTTTAAAGGGAACTCTTGTTTTCTCCCCCCATTTAATATGATATTAGCTATATGACTATTGTACATTTATCATGTTGATGTAAGTCTCTTCTATTCCAATTTTCTGTAGTGTTTTTAGCATGAATAGGTGTTGGGGTTTTTTCAAATGCTTTTTCAGTGCCTATCGAAACCATCATGTGATATTTTTTCTTAATTCTGTTTACTTGGTGAATTACATGCATTATATTTTGTATTTTGAACCAGTCTTGCATCTCTCCCAAGCTGGGATTAACCCAACTTGGTGTATAATTTTCTTGATGTGATTTTGAATAAGTGTTACTAGTAAATTCAACAATATTGGTCTGTAGTTTTCTATTTTTCAGCTATCTTTATTTAATTTTGCTATTAATGTGATGCTGGTTTCATATAATATGTTTGGGAAAATCTAGTCTCTTTCTAGTTCATGAAATAAATTGATAAGTATTTGAATTAGATCTTCTATAAAATTTTATAAATTTGGCTAGGAAATCATGAGAACCTAGGATTTCCTTTGATGGTAGGCTCTTTATTGCTATCTCAATCCCTTTTATTGCTATTGGTTAGTTAAATTTTTTATATCTTCTTCGTTCCATTTAAAAAGGTTGTATGTGTAAAAAAATTTGTCAAATTTTCCTAGGTTTTCCATTTTGTTTGAATATAGTTATTAAAAATAGTTTCTAATGATCCTCTTGATTTTTGTGCTGTCTTTGGTAATATTACCTTTTTTCATATTTTAGTAATTTGGGTTAATTTGCTGTTTTTTTGTTAGGTTGGCTAATGATTTACTTAGCTTGTTTAATTTTTGTGAAATCAGTTTTTGGTTTTTGTTAATTTTTTTTAATTTTGTTGTTGTTATTCTCCACTTCACTGATTTCTGCTCTGATTTTAATGATTTTTCTGTCTACTGGCTGTTCAAGGGCTGAAAAGTCCTACTGTTTCAGCTTTTCAAGGGTTTTGAGGTGTCTTTAGATTGTTTATTTGGTGATTTTCTGTTCTTGTTTTGTTAAAGATTTTATTGGTGCATTGTAATCATACATCTTAATGGGATAAAAGATGGTGGAGACATACATGCACACATTGCCCAAATAGTCCGTACCCAATTCCCGCCCCATTCCCTCCCCATCCCTCCTTTCCATGCTTGGCTTAGTGATTGACTTTGATATGTTTATTTAAGTACATCATGTACTTTAGAGAGTTTCCTTTTTTCCCCCTCCCACCCCTTTAGTTACGTCACCTTAGCACTCAGTGCTATGAATTTTCCTCTTAATACTGCCTTCAAAATGTCCCAGAGATTTTAATATGTTGTGTCTCTTTTATTTGTTTCTAGATTTTTAAAAAAAATTTCTCCTTATTTTTTTCTATGACTCAGCCCTCAACCATGTGGTATTCACTCTCTATGTATTTATAAAATTTCTCTAGGTCTTTTTTTGTTTATTTTTAATATCATTCTATTTTGGTTTGAAAAGATACAGGAAATAATGTCATATTTTAAAAATTTTTAGTGCTGACTTTGTGGCCCAGTACATGGTCTATTTTGAAGAAAGTTTCATGAGCAGGTAAAAAAATGTGCATTCAGCTGTAGTGGGGTCAAATATTCTGTATATATCTAGTAAGTCCATTTGGCTTATGCTATTCTTTAGATCTGAGGTATCTTTGCTGATCTTTTTTCTGGAAGGTTGAAGATAGCCTTTTCAAGCAAACAGTGTTGGGAAAACTGGATATACATAGGAAGAAGAATGAACATATGCCCCTATCTGTTACCCTGCACAAAGGTCAACTCAAAATGGATTAAAGACCTAAGAAATAGGCCAGAAACATTGCAAATACCACAAGAAAACCTAGGACCAACTGTACAACATGTAGGAACAAGCAGGAACATCCTTAAAAATACTCCTTAAGTTCAGGAAATAAAACCTAGCAACAATAACTGCGATGAGCCGGGCATGGTGGCGCACACTTGTAATCCCCGCACTTGGGAGGCGGAGACAGGAGGATCGCGCAGGTTCGAAGCCAGCCGCGCTGGCTTAAGAGGCCCTGTTTCCAAAAATAAAAAAATAGGTCTTGGAATGTAGCCCAGATATAGAAGGGCTTCCAGGAACCCCAGTACCACCAAACAAACAAACAAACAAACAAACAAAAATAAAAAAATAAAAAAATAACTGCTATGATATTTAATTAAAAGTTTCTGCACAGAAAAGGAAACAAATTGTTGTAAAATGCTAGCAAATGGAATCAAACAGTACATAAAAATAATGATAATATTTCATGATGAAATAGAAAGTTTCCCATTTGGTTTAACATTAAAAAGTAAATCAATATAATTTATTATAATGTACTAAAAATAAAAAGTCACCTGACCATGTAAGTATATATAGAAAAGGCATGTGAAAAAATCCAATATCTACTCCTGATACAATCTCTCAGTAATCTAGGGCCAGATGTTGGTTCTTTACTTGATAAGTAGTTTCTATATCTAAAAAACCCATAGGAGCAGCATACTTAAGTGAGAAAGACTGAATGCTTTTCTTTAAGATGAGGAATAAGAAAGGATGCCCTTTGACACTTGAGTTTCAGGCCAATAGAATCAGCAAGAAAATAAATTATAGGCATGCAAGTAGGGGAGAAAGAAGTAAAATGGTCCTTATTTATTATACAGACAGCTTAATGACACAAAAAACAAAACCAAATTGCTTGAAAACTAATATGTAAATTTAGTAAGAATGAAGGGTATAAGCTCAATGGGCAAAATTATATTTCAGCATGCTAGCAAATAATCAGTAGAAATTAAAACTTTTAAAACTGCATTGCCACTGACCAAAGCATCAAACGAATGAGATAAGGAAGGATAAATGTGGTCAAAGGTGCAAAACACTAGTATACTCAAAACTACAAAATATTACTGAGATAAATAGAAGAAGATATACGAAAATGGAGAGATATACTATATTCTGGAGTCATATGCTCAATTTTTAAATATGTAAGTTGTCTTCAAATTGATATGTTGATTAATACAATTACATTCAAATTGGATAAGCTGGTTGTAAAATTCATATGAAAATGCAAAGGACCTGGTATATCCAAAACACATTTATTGAACTACACTATAGGATTTCAAGACTGATAAGCTCTATTTATCAGGATAATGTGGCATTATGCACAAATAAAGATCTCTCTCTCTCTCTCTCTCTCTCTCTCTATATATATATATATATATATATATATATATATATATATATATATATATATACTGGGTGTGGTGGTGCAAACTACACTTGTAATCCCAGCATTTGGGAGGCTGAGACCGTAGGATCACGGTTCGAGGACAGCCTCAGCTACTTAGTGAGGTTCTCTGCAACTTAGTGAGACCCTGTTTCAAAATAAAGAATAAAAAATAGGGCAGGAAGTGTAGCTTAGAGGTCGAATGACTCCGGAGTCCATCCCCAAACCTGCAAAAAAAAAAAAAAAAAAAAAATAGCCGGGCGTGGTGGCGCACCCTTGTAATCCCCAGGCTTGGGAGGCGGAGACAGGAGGATCAAGCAGGTTTGAAGCCAGCCAGCCACGCTGGCTTAAGAGACCCTGTTACCAAATAAAATATAAAACAGGTCTGGGAATGTAGCCTGGAGGTAGAAGGGCTTCCAAGAACCCCAGTACCACCAAAAAAACAAAACAACAGCAACAACAACATATATATATATATATATATATATATATATATATATATATATATATTTAGTGGAACAAAACAGTATTCAGAAATACATAAATACATATATAGAAAACTGAATTTTGACAGTGAAAAGCATTTCAGTAGAACAAGTATAGACTTTTTCAAAACTGTTGCTAGAAAATTATCTATATTAAACTTCAATATATATACTTCACAAAAAAAGTCATAGACATGATTGTAAAACTTAAAATAACAATTTGAAGAAAATAGATAAAAATCCTGGGCCCCCAGAGTTAGGCAAACATTCCTTAGATATGACATCCAAAGTATAATCTATCACAGAAAATATCAGTAGAGTTCATTAAAATTTTAGGTTCTAAAGTTCATTCATTAAAAATTTAAAATTTTCCTTTTTGGGAGATAATTAAGATAATAAAACCACAGAGAATCTGAGGATAAAGAGAAAATATTTGTAAATTACATATCTAATAAGGACTTGAATCTAGAATATATATATATATGTACATATATATGATAATCAAAATGTAATATTATGAAGATAAAATATCTAATTTTTTTAAATAGCAAAAAAATTGAAAAGAGAATTCACCAAAGAAGATAGAGGGGTATTCAATAAACATATAAAATATTTCTCAACATAAATCAGAAATGAAGCCAAAATTAAATCCACAGTCGTATGCTGCCTATTAGTATGGCTAAAATTTAGAATCCTGACCACTGTAAGGATTGTGTGGAATATGGAACAGCTAAAACTCTCGTATACTGGTGGTACTCATACATCAGGAAATATGTGGGAGTTTCATAGAAAACAAACACACAACTATTATATGACAAAGGACTTTCTACTTCTTGATATTGACCTAAGAGACAGAAAGAAACACAGATATTGCTTTAGATTCAATGTCTGTGTTCCCTCAAAATTTACAAGTTTAAATCTAATCACCAAAGTGATGGTGTTAGGAAATGGCTTTGGGTGATGATTAGGTCATAAGAGCCCAACTTTCTTGAATAAAATTAGGGCCCATAGAAATAAGGCCCAAGGCACCTCCATCCCCCACTTCTCCCAGGAGAGGATGCAGCTAGAAGATACCACCCATAAAGCAAGAAATGGACTCTCACCAGACACCAATCCTACTTGTGCCACAATGATGGACTCCGCAACTCCAGAGATGTGGAAAATCACGTTCTGCTGTTTATAATCTACCCAATGTACACTAACTTGTAATAGCCGCCCATATGGAAAAAGAAAAAATATGCATATGAATAGTCATAGAAGCTTTATGTTTCGTAGCTTCAAATAGAAATGAAGAAAATAATTGTGGTATATACCAGTGATGGAGCACTACTCAGTAGCTAACAGGGCAGAACTGGTGATACATGCAACAGCATTTTTAAATATCAAAATTTGCCTGGCGTGGTGGCACACACCTGTAATCCTGATACGTGGGAGGCTTGAGACAAAATGATCACAGGTTCAAAGCCAGCCTCAGCAGCTTAGTGAGACCCTGTTTCCAAATAAAATATAAAATAGGTTTGGAGGTGTATCTGTATCTCAGAGCTAGAATGCCCCTGGGTTCCATCCCCAGTATCACATAAATAAATAAATAAATTAATTAATTAAATGAAAATCCAGACTCCCACTAGTCCATACCATATTACTGTATTCCTTAAAAACTCTAGAAAGTACAAGCTCATTTATAGTAAACAAAACCATATTAGTAGTTTGATAGAGACAGGTTTGGGGACAATAGAGGTGGATAGGAGAGAGGAGGGATTCCCATGGGTCAGGAGAAAAACTCTGGGGTAATAAACATTGCTACAGTCAGCATTCTTGCAGCTATAATCTAAAAGATTGAACATATAGAGAAACAATTTATTTTTTTAAGGCCTCAGCATCAGCCTGTGTGAGGCCAGGATCTCATCTCAGATCTCAGAGCATGGTGATAGGAAGCAGAGAAATGTAGAGCACATGGACTGCACTCCCATCATAGAGGCTGGAAGCAAAGGAGTGAGCCTGGAGAGAAGGAATCATATATAAAATCTCCAAGGCTGCACCCACCAGGGAGCACCTCCTCCAGCCACATCCTACAGGAATACCAGGTACCACCCAGGCAGAACCGGTACCAAGGGATTATCCATTTCTGGAATTACAATTCTCATGACTCAATTATATCAACACTGAGTATCAATAAATGGCTCTTTAGTGGATACTTTATATCTAACTATAACAAATATGTTCCCTATCTTAATTAAGAGTATGGTTTCATAAGTATTATACATGTATCAAAATTTACTAAACTGTATACCTTAAGTGCATGAAATTTATATTATACTCATAAAATCTCAATAGTGCTATTCTCTTCTTTTCCTCTCGTTTTTTAAAATTGGTGCATTGTGTCATACATCTTAATAGGGTACAGGATGGTAGAGGCATACATGCACACATCACTCATTTAGCCCTTCCCCAATTCCCACCCCATTTCCTCCCCCTTCCTCCTATCATGTTTGACTTAGTGATTGACTTTGATGTTTGTGAATATACCTCATGTACATTAGGGAATTTCTCTCATCCCTCTGCCATTCCCCTCAGTTGTAGATGAGTCAATAATGCTATTTTCAAAAGAAAAAATAGCTTTTGGCAGATCATTATGATACCTGCAGAAGTTTGGAAAGTCTTTTTTTTTTTAATCTATTACTAGTCTACTGACCATGGTATGACTGCATCATTAGTACTTGTCAAAATTTAACTTGCAGTTGCTTTTCGTCTTTGTCCTCACTGTGCCCAATTCTTTGTTTATCTTTGCCTGGAAAATTGCCTATACCAAGGAAGTTGTCACAATCTGGTTTTCCAACCATAACTCCCCCCTCAGGCAATTTAGCTGTAAATACTTTTCCCTTATTTCTATCTTATTGGATGAGGACAGGTAATATTGTCCTCTCACTCAGCTTACAAGCCTCTTAGATTATATATCAGCTGCAATACATGTTAAATAAAGCACACATATATCCAGGTTCAATGAAGAAAATATATAGAAAGTGAAAGTTTAATAATGCTCACTAAACATCAGGGTCCTACAAAGGTCTACCACTGGTGTATGTTAACTTGGTTATAAGATATTGAATATTACTTGTTTCAAAACATGGTTAAAACCAATCTCTTCAGACTGTGTTTATCTATCTCCTTCTAGCAGCCCTGGTTCTGAAGCATTCCCAGTGGAGAGAAAGTGATTCGTCCCCTGCTCTGTGTTATAGAGATTTCTGAGATTTCAATTTATCCTACTAAGAAGCAAAGGAGAAATAGCAACCCTCTTAACATTGAGAAGCACCGATACTTCAAAATTGTTTACTCCACACTGAAATACATATATATCATCATACATATGTCTATTCTTTAAAGGAGCTTGGATTTTAAACAGTTCAATTTCCTGATGAATTGCCTGGTCTAGAGCTCCTTCTCTTTATCTCTTCTGTAATGGGTCTTAAAATGCTAAATTAGTTTACTTAAAAACATGGCATTAGCCTGCCATGGTGGTGCATACCCATAATCCTAGTACTTGGAATCTGAGACTAAAAGATCCCAAGTTCCAGGCCAGTTTATGATAACTGAGCAAAACTCTGGATGTAGCTCAGACATGAAATGTCCCTGAACTCAATCTTCAGTATCAACACACACACACACACACACACACACACACACACACACACACACTTAAGTTAAAATGTTGATTAGGTAATACATGTTTTTATAAAGTTGAAACATTAAGAAAAATCTGTTATAACTCTACAGATCATAAGATCTTGAAGTTAGAAAAAGTTTAAATATTACCTAATTAAATTTAATATTTGCTCTTTCCTGAAACACCATGTAATTCATCTTGTTTGCAGTTTCTTCATATCAGTAACTCTCACTTATTAAAACTTAGCATGTGGACAGTGTTGTGATAATTTTCAATACTATTAAATTTAATACTACAAGAACACTATGAGATTAGTATTATATTTGTCAGATTTACAGACTGAGAAACTGACTCCACTAAGGAGTTAAAAATTAAAGCCCAAATCTGTGTGATGGCATAATATATGCCCTTACTATTAAGCACATTATATACCTATAAAATAGAGTATGAAATTAAATGAGATAAAAAATGAGAGTGGATAGGAAATGGACTCTTAAGGAATGATAGTTGACTGGTGCTACTTGAAGATCCCTCAACAGGTAGTCAATTTAGGCTCCACTGTCATTCTTACAGCAACTTGAAGCTGGCCATCTTACAATTCTATTCCATTTCTGGATAATTCTAACTCATAGAAGATGCTTTCTGATATTGAGCTAAAAACTGTTCCCCTATAGCTGTCACCTTTGACATTTTTCTGCCCTCCAGTTGGAATATTGATTGTGATTTCATTAAATTTACAGCTTAATTTAGGTAGAATTGGCATCCTTACAGTATTGAGTCTCCTTATCCAAGAATAATTTGAGGCCTTGATTATTCAAGTTTTCTTGAACTATGTTATGCAAAGGCAATTTTGAATAGCATAACTCTTTTGGTGGTACTGTGGCATAACAGAAAAAAAAGGTGACTTTCATTTCAAAATAGTTCAGGTTTAAATTCAGGTTCTATATTTTATTGGATGAGGATTTGGCTTCTCTGAGTTTGTTGCTTAATTGACAAAATGGAAATAAAATCATCTGTGTCACATGGTTGTATGTGAAAATGCTTTGCACAGTGTCTGGAACATAATTGATATTCATTAACATTAGCTACTATAATTAATATTGATCACCCAGCCTATTTTCTTGCATTCTAAGAAAAGTTTTGACACACACTTTTGGAAATCTATAGATAACATTTCATTGCCTTCATTACTAAAGCATTCTTCTCAAGATAATGATAGCTTAAGTATCTTGTATTTCAATAGTTCTCCCGCACAACCCCAGAGTATAATATACACATAGAATAAGATTTGTGAGAGGCCAGGATCTTGAAACAGACACAACTAGTCTTCAGTGCTGACTTGTACATGTATTAGCCAAGTAAGCTTAGGTAGGTATTACAAGTCAGACTTTCTCTCTGTTAAAATCAGAGGTGAAGGTATGAACCATCTGTAGAGCTTCTGTGTATTAAATAAGATTGGCACATATTAACCCATGATGTGTAAGCTTGGCATGGTGGCACATGCCTGTGATCCCAGTACTTAGAAGGCTGAGAGAGGAGGATCACAGGCTAGTGGCCAAATTAAGCAATTTAGCGAGGTCCTCAGCAATTTAGTGAGAACCTGTTTCAAAATAAAATAAAAAATAGGGGTTAGAAGGTGTGGCTCAGAGAGAATGTCCCTGAGTTCAGTCCCCAGACACAACACCACACACACACACACACACACACTTAGTGATAATCTGTCCCAAAATAGAGATATAACACAGTTGTAGAGAGCTCTGGGTTCAATTCCAGTACCAGAAAAAGAGTAAGGAAGTGTGGCAGTACATGCTTACAGTCCCAGCTGTGTGGGAAATGAAGCAGGAGGTTTACTGGAGCCCAGAAGTTTGAGGCCAGCCTAGACAATACAATGAGAAATCCATTTTGAAAATATAAATAAAATAAGATATTAAGAAAAACAAGAGTATAGCTTAATCAAAGCATTGACCCTAATGCGAATATTTTAGATACAGCAATAATTAAGATAATATTGGGTGAGTATACTCTTTTGGGGGTTGTTGACGATGAAAACAGGGGAATTCTGTATCTGAGCTGTACCCCAGCCCTTTTATTTTAAAAGAGTGCCTCCTTAAGTTGCTGAAGCTACTCTTGAATCCTCCTACCTCAACACCCCAAGTACATTACAGGCAGGCATGCTCCACAATGGCCAGCTTCCGTGGACAAGTTTAGCCTTATTTTAGTGTAAAAGTGCAGGAGTTTCATTCCATACCAGTATTTTTTTTTCCTTTTTTCTTTTTTGCTAGCACAAGCCCAGATGGTGCTGCTGCTTCTTTCTGCTCAGCAAATATCTTCCCTATTATGAAAGGGGACATTTCAACTCATTACATTTGCTATTAAGCATAAATTGTTAGAAGGTAGAGACAATAGTTACTATTTACTTTGTATGTATGAGACAAACCTTTTAAAAATCACTGTACCTAAATTAATTGGTTAAATATAGTTATTCATAGTGATACACCGGAGCGGGTTCTTCATTCTTTCTTACAGTTCAGTTGAATATTAGAATGGACGTGCATTCTTTTTTCTCCTGATGATAAAGGAAATATTCCAGAACTCACAACCCAATGAACTGTGCATACCCAAACAACCAGAATATATTAAAAACCCTTGCATTTTAATTTAATCAATCATGAAAACCCTAAAGAGTTACTTTTAAAAACTGATTGTATTTAACTATGCTTAGATTGAGTATTTACTGAAATAATTTATTGGAAGCCAAGAGGAACAATGATTTTTCTAAGGAAGAATTCACAAAATGATTTTGTTTATATTAAATTCTTATTCTCAAGGAAATAAATATATGAAGTATATTGGATTATTTAAGTGAATAGAGTGCTTAAAAATTCACAGATTAACTTGACAAATTGAAACTATAGTAAGCTAAAATATGATATTTAATAATTTTGTAGTAGGAGAAGCCTATTGCTGAACAGTTTTATGAGATGTGAACTTAGTAGATATTTTTCTGTCAGTTTACTTTTTAAATATTGACAACGATCTTTAGAGTCCTGTGAAAAATCACCCTTATAAATTGCTAAATTAGAAACAGGCTTTATTAATTACTGAGTGGGAACTCAAGGAGGGTCTTGCTCCTATGCATGATGATTCTGTGTTATGCAAAAAAAAAGGGGGGGGGGATGAGGAGAAGGTTAATGGTTGTTATTAACAGCCTGCCAGGTTTCAGGACTGTGAGAGAGAATTTGTGAATATTATTTGATTTTTAAAAATTATTTCTCAGTAATTCATTACTAACATCGTTATACTAATGAAGCTAAGTCTCCAGAATAAGTAATATGCCCAGACTAATCATGATAATAAAGAGTAACTTTTAAGACGTGGACATAGCTGGTGGTATGGTCTGACTCTAATATACTTGCTCATTCAAAAATTTTCTCATTTACTTGGTAAGCATATGTAAGTTCTCATGATAATCAAAAATTCCAATTAAACAAGAATTAAATAGACACAGGAATTGTTCCTGATCCAGATGAGGGCTTACTGTAAAAAATAACAGAAGAAATGATCAGAGATATTGGATTAACAACATAATTTCCAAATTTAAGATATAAAGAAACCAGTGATAGCTGAATTGAGATTCTGCTATTTCTGTTCAACTAAGTTTGTAATTTGAGATGTCCTGCACATTCAAATTCCTCATTTGCAGAACATTCATTTTCTCCTAGTATTTTTCTTTAATAATATACTCTTTTCCTATCCCTCTCTCTCTCTCTCTCTCTCTCTCTCTCTCTCTCTCTCTCTCTCTCTCTCTCTCTTGTTTCACATTTTCCTTCTACTTTCTAAAACATTTTTAATGTTACCTTAGGCTTTAAAACTTTCTTTCACATATTGTGTCTTTAAATTTTTTTCTCTTATAATTTCTGAGAACTTTTGTTGATTGTTCTGAACACCTTATATACAAATGATTTTATAACAAATACAATTTTTATCTTTCTGATGATTTTACTATATATTTGTTTTTAATTGATTCCAAGAGTCATTTAAAGCATCAATTAGATAATAAGATAATTTCTCTACTCTCCAGTCCTTAATTAAAAAGTATATAATCCATGTTGATTATTTTTTTTATTATTGCTTTAATGAAATATTACCTTGTTTTTCTTCCCTTAAATTTTTATAATCTAATTTTTATCGATGCATTATAATTTCACATCATAATGTGAATCATGTTGACAATTAAATACTTGCACACAGCACTTGGTTGTCCCCCTGCCTTTTCATTTTCCCCCTTCTCCCAATACAGAGTACTGAGACTAAAATTGGTATATTCACGTATGTACACACAATCGATTTTCACTTAAATTTTAAATCTGTCGTAAACCTCACTTCTTAACCTAAAAACAAAAGCAAATATAAACTTCTACATATTTGGCAGGAAAACCTATTTTTGCCCTTTCCTAAAGAGAATGCTTGTTTTAGATAATCAGGAAGAGGGGTGTAGTTCAGTGGCAGAGCACTAGCCTATCATGCAAAAGATTCTGGATTTGATCCCCTGCACCACTAATATCAATCATCAATCAGCTAAATAGCAACCAAGTAGGGACAAAAGTTATGGGTGGTGAGGGCAAACATTCCCAGGAGATCGTTCATTCTCCATAGCGTAATAACCAGTGGCTGAATACTTACTATGCACCAAGTAGTGTGCTGAGTGTTCTGTATTCATTATCTCACTTATTCATGATTATAAACCAACAGTACAAGTATGATCATTGAGAGATGAGAAAACTAAAGCATGGCAAGGTAAAATAAAATAGACAGTATTGCCTGGGCAATACTGATGGCAGAAGAGGGATTCAAGCCTATCTGTAAAACAGCTAGAAGGTGAATCAGCTGTCTGATTTTAATGAAGTGTAACACTGCCTCTTTGCTCTCTTAAAACCATGGTGGGTTCATCTCAATGCTATTTCTTTAAAACACTCATACCCTGAAAAATAGTCATGGGAAAGAGAATAAAAAAGATGAAATGTTTTTCTTTTCAAATGAAACCAGAGTAATAATCAGAGGAACAATACAAGAACTCATTAGCTCTTAATGAGAAACTCTGATTTATTGGTAATGAAGGTTGGCCACAGTATTTCCAATGTTTTCTAATGTGAAAATGATCTGAAATGGCAGTCAAACCTGGTCAAAAGCTAAAATAGACACAGAGGTTTGTAGACATAAGAAAATTGATCATTACAAATGATGATTCCCAAACTAGTAAATAAAATAAAACATTTCAGGAATGAGTCAATGCACTATTTTTGTGAAGGCTATCCCTAAAATAAACCAGTACATAGAAATTAGTTTTAATTTTATTCCCCCCCCCATACTAGGAGAACTATGCTTTTTTTTTTTAAATGCTATTCTAAGAATAGGATATATCACTAAAACTGAAGCCAAATAAATTTAGTAAAGACAGAAAAAGAGGAGGGTAAAAGAAGAGACTATTCCATATTAAATAGTCAGTTTGTAGAAACAAGGTTGTATTAGTGAAAAGAGAAAGAAAACAACTAGTTATTAAGCTTGATATTATCTATAGCTCGTTTTGAGAGATGAAAAAAGTTAACTACAAATCTCAAAACTGTAAAAATGTGTTTAATAGAACTCTAAAACTCTGATAGTTTTAACATTTTTGTACTCATCCACATTTTAGTAGCCCAGAATGATTTATTATTACTAATATTGCTGATAAATATTTGTAAGCATGGAAAGATAACAAAGCATTACTTTTTAATAATACTTTATAGACTCGGTTTATATTTTTGTATTTACTTCTGATTTTAATTTTACTATCATATAATCTATGGAAGTTGTGATTCTAAATTTTTCCATAAACTAATATTCTTCAGTTTCTTTTTTAACTATGCAGAGATGAAAGCTAGATATCAGGATATCTAAGTATATTGATAGATAGAACCTCATTGTATCTTACATGGGTCATTCATGTACAGCAATAGTCATTTTTTATAATTGAGCATGTTTAAGATATTGGTGTTTTGAGCTGGGTGTGGTGGCACATGCTTGCAATCCCAGCATTTGGGAGTCTGTGACAGGAAGATTGGGGTTCAAGGACAGCCTCAGCTACTTAGTGAGCCCTTTGCAACTCAAAATAGGGCTGGGGTGTAACTTGGAGGTATTCTGCTCCTGGGTTCCATCCCCAGTACCGCAAAAAAATATATGTGTGTGTGTGCGCGCGCGCATGCGTGCATGCGTGTGTGTGAGTGTGTGTGTGTGTGTGTGTGTGTGTGTGTGTGTGTGTGTTGAGATTTGGTTTATTTAAAAGTAACTATTTTGCAGAAGACTGAAAATAGCTATTTTCAGAGTTGTAAAGAAAAATTCTAAGCTATGCATGACTTGTGGTTCAGAAATTAAAGTGCTGAGCCCTCAATTAGGTAATATACTATTCAGTATATTTTACTTCTAGCAAGTGTTTGACTTTATCTTAATAATTTTTCTTATTTCCCTAATGGTAAATATAATGTTAGCTTTGCAAAATGTTTTGTAGTTTTATGAGATAAATTATGTAATCTGTCCAAAATGGTTTGGAATACAAAAAGGCAAATGGAAAGCAGTATCTGGGTGTTACAATATCTGGTGGTGTGGTTAGCAATCTTGTAGTCACAACATCCCACTTAAAGATGAGAAAACAGATTTTAAAGGTGAAGCAATTAGGTTCAAAAGTGCCTTTAATATTTACTAGCTGTATGACTTTGAATGTACATAAACTCTCAATGATTGCCTCAGTTTCCTAAAAGAAGATAATAATAACACATCTCTCCTAAAATTGTGCAAAAGCTCAAATTATTCAATATTAGTAAAATACTTAGAATACCTTCTGGCATATTATTAACACTGGGAAACACTTGTTACATAATAGATTCTAATGAATAAATGCTGTTAGATGGTCAAACCATCAAATTATATAAAAAGTTATTTTAAACTCTACGTAATTCTTTGTATTATTCAGGATATTGTTTTTCAAACTTTTTTAGAATCCCTTTAGATTGTTAAAATTTTTTTAGGATCTCAGAGTATTTTAATGGATTATATCTATTATGCTTTACTGTATTTGAAATTAAATAAAAACAGATTTTTATTAGAAAAGAAATTTAATAAAATGTAATGGCATAAACAAAATATTTTTTAAAGAAAAACTGGTGAGAAGAGTGAGATTTGTCTTCTTTATCACAAGGTTTTAAAATTTTTATTAATGTGTACTAAATTTAAATTTGTTATCAAATATACATTTTGCAAAGACTGTTTTATTTGATTTTCATAACAATGTCCTGTGAAGAACAATTCACAGGACATTGAATTAATTTTATTAATTTTAGTCAAATTTCTTGTTATTAAATATTTTACTTCAAAACTTTGTCATATTTAAGACATCTTTGCCAAACTCAATTACACTAAGATTTACTCTTGTGTGTTCATCTACAAATTTATATCTTTATTTCTAAAGTTTTATTCTCTGGTTCATTTGAGTTAATTCTCATAAATACTATGAAGATCAAGGTACATATTTTTATTAAGGCTATTCCATGATTCTAGCAATTTTTATTATTGATGCATTATAATCATACATCTTAATGGGGTACAAAATGGAAGATGCATACATGCACACATCACTCTTTAGCCCTTCCCCAATTTCCACCCCATTTCCTCCCCTCTCCTTCCTTCTCATGTTTGGCTTAGTGATTGATTTTGATATGTTTGTGAATATAATCAATATACATTAGGGAATTTCCCTTTTCCCCCTTCCATCACCCTCAGTTAGATTGCCTTATTTGCTCACCTAAGGTTTTTTATTATTTATCTAGTGTTTTTCCTAGGACCCATTTTCTCCCTAGCTTCCTCATATTAGGAAAAGCATCCGATTTCTTACCTTTTTGTGACTGACTAATCTCATTTAGCATGATGTTCTTCAGTTTCATCCATTTCCCTGCAAATTACATAATTTCGTTCTTTTTATGGCTGAGCAAAATTCTATTGTGTACATTTCCCATAGTTTTGTAATTCATTCATTTATTGATGGACATCTTGGATGGACCCACAGTTTGGCAATTATAAACTGTGAGGCTATAAGCACTGATACACATGCATTAGTTTGATGGTTTGGTTTCCATTCTTTTGGGTATATACCCAGAAGTGGTATTGCTAGATCATATGGTAGTTTTGTTTCTATTCTTCTGAAGATCTTTCGTATTGTTTTACACAGTGGTAGCACTAATTTGCAATTCTACCAACAAAGTACTAGAGTTCCCAACTCTCTTGTACCCTCCCCAGCATTTGTTATTGTTTTTTATTTGTTTGTTTTTGTTTTTATTTTGTTGTTGTTTGGGGTGGTACTGGAGTTTCTGGAAGCCCTTCTACCTCCAGGCTATACTCCCAGACCTATTTTATATTTTTATTTGGAAACAGAGTCTCTCAAGCCAGCGTGGCTGGCTTCAAACCTGCTTGATCCTCCTGTCTCAGGCTCCCAAGCGCAGGGATTACAAGCGTGTGCCACCACACCCGGCTTGTTTGTGCTTTTAATGATTCCCATTCTACTTGGAGTTAGGTAAAATCTCACTGTAGTTTTGATTTGCATCTCTGATTGCTAATTATTGAGTACTTTTTCATACACTTATTTGCACTTAAATTTCTTTTGCAAAGTGTCTATTTAGTTCACGTTCCCATTTTTTGATTAGTTAATTTGTTTTCTTATTGATGAATTTCTTGAGATCTCTATATATTCTAGATATTAGTCCTCTATCAGAGGAGTAGTTGGCAAAATTTTTTCCCATTTTGTTGATTCTCTGTTGAGGTTCTTGATAGTTTCCTTTGCTACACAGAAGCTCTTTATTTTAATGCAATCCCTCATATTAATTCTTCTGTTAATTTATTGTGTCTTTGGGGGTTTTTTAGAAAGTTTTTACCTGTGCCTTTGTGTTGAATTGTTGGGCCTATATCCTCTTGAAAGAGGTGCAAGGTCTCTAGTCTGATTTTCAAGTGTTTGACCCATCTTAAGTTGACTCTTATGTGGGATTAAAAAAAGTTGACTCTTATGTGGGATTAAAAAAAGTGAGTTTTTTTTTCTACATATGGTTATCCAGTTTTTCCAACACCATTTGTTGAAGAGGCTTTTTTTCCAGTGTATGTTTTTGCCTTTTTGTCAAAAATCAATTGACAAGATTTATTTCAGAGTCTTCTATTCTGCTCCATTGTATCTATATGTCTGTTTCTGTGTCAATACCATGCTAGATGTATTATTATGGCTTTGTAGTATAGTTTGAAGTCAGTTACTGTGATGTCTCATGCTTGGTTCATGCTACTGAGAACTACTTTGGCTATTCAAAGTTTTTTGTTACTCCAAATGACTATAAGGACTGATCTTTCTATGTCTGTGAGGAAAGGCCTTGGTAATTTAATGGGTATTGCATTGAATCTGTAGATCACTTTTGGAAGAATGGCCATTTTGATGATATTTATTCTGTCTATCTAAGAGCATGGAAGATCTTTCCATCTTCTAAGGTCTTCTTCAGTTTCTTTTTTTCAATATTTTATAATTTTCCGTGTAGAGGTATTTTACCTCCTTGGTCAGTTTTATTCCTAAATATTTTATATTTTTGTGGGTTATTGTAAATGAAAGTGTTTTCTAGATTTCTCTTTCAGTGTATTTATGATTGACATACAAGAAAGCTTCTTATTTTTTAAGATTGATTTTGTATTCCAACACACTGCTGAATTTGTTGATCAGTTCTATTACCCTTTTGGTTGAGTTCATTAGGTCTTCTAAGTATAATATGTCATATACAAATAGGGATAGTTTTAGTTCTTCTTTTCCTACTTGTACTTCTTTGATTTTCTTCTTTTGCCTTATTGTCCTTGCTAGAATCTCAAATAATATATAGAAAATAAGTGGTGATAGTGGACATTCTTGCTTTGTTCCTAATATTAGAAGAAACTTTCACAGTTTTCCCCCAGTGGACCTATTGTATAATGCCTTTATGATGCTGAAGAATGTTGCTTCTTTTCTAATTATCTGCATTGCTTTTAGCATGAAAGGGTATTGGTTTCATCAAATGCTTTTTCAGCATCTATTTAAATTATCGTGTGATTTTTGTCTTTGGTTCCATTTATGTCATGAATTACCTGGATTGTGTCTAGTACATTGGACCACTCTTGCATCCATGTGATGAACTTGACTTGGTCAAAGTGTATAATGTTATTGATGTGGTTTTGAATATACATTGCCAGCATTCTGTTTAGTAATTTTGCATCTAAGTTAATCAACAATATAGGCCTCTAGTTTTCTTTTCTTGAGCTGCCTCTATTTGGTTTTGGTATTAATGTGATGTTGGCTTCATAGAGTTTCCTTTTCCTATATTGAATTTCCTTGGCATATGTGTGTGTGTGTGTTGGTATAGGAGATTGAACACAGGGGTATTCTACCTGTAACCTACACCTCCATCCCTATTTCTTTTTTTATTTTGAAACATGGTCTCACTTAGTTTTTGTGCACTGGTTTCAAAGCTGCAGCCTTCCTGTCTCAGCCTCTCACTTACTGGGATTATAGGTATTGGCTACTGTTCCTGGCTTGCCTTGTCATTTTTACTGAAGCATGATTCACTACATATGTGTATTATCAAGTCAATAAATAGACTGTATTTTACCTACTGATATGATTGTAAGTTCTTATCTCAATACTGTGTCGTCTTGATTGATTTAGAAAATGGAGAGGGAGAGAAGAATGAAAGAGGGGAAGGAGAGAAGAAAGAAATGAAAGAAGAAATGGATGGACAGAGGAAAGAAGTTAGTTTTCTCCTCAAGATAAATAGTCTAGAAAATGAAATCATCAAGGAATTGGAATAATTCCTTACCATGGATAAATTATTAGATTAGAAATTAGGCAGCCAGGTGTGGTGGCACACGCTTTTAATTCTAGCATTCAGGAGACTGAGACTGGAGGATTGCAGTTTACGGACAACCTCAGCTACTTAGTGAGTACCTCTGCAACTTAGTGAGACCCTGCTTCAAAATAAAGAATAAAAAATATGGCTCATAGGTTGACTGGCTCTGGGTTCCATCTCCAAATTCACACACACAAAAAAAGAAATTAGGCAAATATATTATAAATATATAACAACTTTGTTGTATAAAGTACTTTCAACAAGAAATACGTGGTAAGGCTAGATCTACTTGGAGTCTGAAAAAAATAATCTAAATGATATATTATATAATTAAATCGCTAAGTCTGCCTTTAACACTAAGCTTTTCTGGTAAAATACCAAACTAATCAAACAAAATTAGAAGAGCTTCAGAATCTGAATGATTTTTTCAGGGCCTATAGGTTTCTTAAGGATAAAGATGTCATCTTTTATTGTTGTGTGGTCAACACCAAACACAGTGCCTGATGCACTTAATAAAAGAAAAACATAAGTTGGGCTGTGATGGTGTATGCCTGTAATTCCACTTGGGAGGATGAGGCAGGAGGATTGTGGGAATCAGGCCAGCCTCATCAATTCAGCAAGATCCTGTTTAAAATGTAAATAAATACATAAATGAATACATAAATAAATACATAAATAAATAATAAGCCAGGTGTGGTGGCATAAGCTTGTAATCCCTGCGCTTGGGAGGCAGAGACAGGAGGATCACGCAGGTTCAAAGCCAGCCGTGCTGGCATAAGAGACCCTGTTTCCAAAATATAAAATGGGTCTGGGAGTGTAGCCGGGAGGTTGAAGGGCTTCCAGGAACCCCAGTACCACCAAAAAAAAAAAAAAAAAAAATAGTAACATATAAAAGGCAAAGGGTGTACCTTGAAGGTAAAATGACCCTGGGTTCAATCCGCAATACAATAAATAAAAAAAAGAAAAAAAGGAAGGAAAGGGAAACTGAAATAAAATAAGCAGACAATTTGAAATGTGGACCAGAGTACCTAAAATATTTATTTCTAAAAACATTTCGGGCAAAAAAAAAAATATAGCTCTCATCTCTCAGCTAGTTTTAGAGTGAAAACACTTTGAAATCATCATAAACATTTCCCTAAAAGTAGACTAAATTTCCTGTTGTGGAAAAATGTTAGGGCTTACAGAAGATAATGGAAACTAAATACAAAATATTTAGATTATTTTCAATAGAACTAGAATAAAAGCAAAAAAATGGGAGTGGTCCTAATTAAGTAACATCATAACATGCATATGTAAGTGGTCTAGATATACGGGGATATTAAATGCAATATTAACCTAAAGAGGAAAGTGAGCTAGTAAGAAAGATACTCTAATTTTTTTTTAATTTTTGGAAAAAACTAGAATTTTTTTAATGTGGATAAAGAGGTCAATATTGAATAATGTGTTTTATTGAAGAAGACATATATACTAGAATTAGTAGCTAAAAATGGAGTTCATTAGAATAGTGAATTTGTTAACTGTAAATACTTTTAAGATAATGTGGAGAACTAAAACAATCAGGAAGAGACTATAATGTGTATATTCTTAGAAGTGCAAAAGTGAAAGCAAATAAGGACATGGCTTGAGTTTATCAAAATGAATTAGTAGAGTATATGAAATTGAGAGATCAGGTGTGAGGACTCTGCTCTCCATTCTCAGTGTAGTACTTTGCACCTGTGTCCTTCCATGAATAATATTATAATGTGAAAGCCTCATGCAAATGAGAAACATAACCATTAGGGGAAGGGTCAGATGTATTCAAGTTATAGCATGTTCCCCTTGAATGGAGATATAAGAAGACATTATGGATAGGTTTACCAAGTGAGGAAAGAATGAACACAGTGGTGGTCTTCAAACATAGAAAATAGACTATATTGTGTATGTATAACTTTTTACTCTAAGGAAATACAGGCTTGTTGTATATCCACTGATTGGGAAGTTTTAGAGTATATAATAAATATATGTATTTTGAGGATGGAGTTTAATGAAGGGCTTTTCTATAAATTTCAACTGAAAAATATGCTTCTAAAATATTAAAAAATGAAAAAATAAGTTTGTCACAAATATTTGAAAAGAGAGAATATACTTATTTATCAACTAGTGGAATATTAAAACCAGAAGTTAGACCTTTAAGAAGAAAATAAGAGCCGAGCGTGGTGGGGCACGCTTGTAATCCCCGCATTTGGGAGGCTGAGACAGGAGGATCAAGAAGGTTCGAAGCCAGCCTCTACTGGCTTAAGAGACCCTGTTTCCAAATAAAAAATATAAAATAGGTCTGGGAGTGTAGCCCAGAGGTAGAATGCCCCTGGGTTCCATCCCCAGTACCACCAACTAAAAAAAAAAAAAAAAAAAAAAAATCAGGAAAAATAAAAAAAATAATATTTTGGTTCATCAAATGCTAAGTAAGTCAAACTCATTAGGCAAGTAGTAAATGTAGATAAAAATATAGATAGATGCAGGGTTTAAGTAAATTCATAGCTAAGAAGTCCATAATAAATTATGATAAAAGACAAAAAGTCAAGGGCACAATCATTCAAAGGAATATCTTTTGAGGCATATGGTCTAAGTATTGGAGTAGACCAAAATGCTCATTATGTTACAATTGCATATTTCCTAATATTCAATAAACATGTATTTCACAGTGGCAGCACTATATTATTGACTTATTCACTTTACTATGGGACCCAAATGTAGTCCTTGCTTCTCATTCTGGCCATTCCCATATTCTATCAGATTAATGAAAGTCTGAATCTAATATTTTGTTTGTACTTGCCCTCTTCTGAACTTGTGTTGATGGGTCATTTCTTATTTGTCAAAGTCTCTTTGAATTAATTTCCTCTTTTTTCACTCTTAACTGGGTTATGGGAAAATCTAATAAGGAGGATTTCTCTCCCATCATTTAGAGCATTGATGAACATTACTGGAATCAAACTGATCCCAAAGGAACTTTCACTATATACCTTAGTTTGCTTTCTTTTACCTCACATATAAGTGCAATGTTTCCCACTTTGAGAAATAATTGTAGATGGACATTTAAGCCTGGCCATATTTTATATTATAAATCTGATCATTTTAAGCCTCCTTGCCTATCACTCATATTTTTCTGTCCTCACTTATAGGAAAGCCCTGAAGTTTATGAATGCTTTCAAAATAATACTGTTCATTCATCATGTAAACATAGAGGTCTACAATATCTTCATGGCCCAAGTTCATCATAGAAGTATATAATATGATGTAGAATTGGTCAAGAGCTGTTTTTTATGACAAACATGCAGTCCAAACACATGAGATTTTACTGCATTTGCTCTACAAATGGCGAATCATCTTCTGTTACACACATAATAAAGTATGGTGAAACTGAAATTTTTAAAAAGCCTCCAACCGAAAAATGGCAAACGAGGGACACAGCACTTCTCAGTAGCTGAAGCAAATAAAGTTTAAATACTTAGAAAGCAGTGTCTAAATCAACAAAATAAATACATACCAGGAACCAAAACACATCCAGGTACCTCGGCGGAACCCTGAACTTGAAGAAGAAGAACAAAGATCGGACACGGGACCTGCTGCAGATACAATCGGAACGCTGATCGGAACGCTGATCGGCGGGCTGCTTTTGCAGCTGCCCAAGGAGCTGCCTGCCCGATATTACCACGGCAAGATAATTCGGGACTAAAAACGGACTTTGAACCGCATCTTAAGCAGCGAGCAGCACCCACCAGAATTCTGTGTGCCCACCAGCGACCGGATCACAACTGCATAGAGACTCCCACAGATTCCTGCACCAAGTCAGGTACCTGAGGGCGCCCTGGTAAGTTGGGGTCCTAGCGTGTGCGCAGCCTCAACCCCCCAGCACGGGCTCAAGCCTCAGATCCGAGCACTCTCCTCACGCAACTTGCCTGCACCACGGTCCCCTGCTGGTAGTCAGTACCTGTACACTGCCACCCCTAAATAGGAGTCCACTTGTGTGTCTAACCCCTGCCACCTTGCCAGAGCCTGCCTTCCAGGCTGCGAAAGCCCTGGGTGACCCAGAAATCTCCTTGGGGCACCCCCAGCTTCTACGTCCCGCGGGAGGCAGAGACCATTGCTGGACAACGCGCACTGGACCCTTGAGCACCTACCCTGCACCCCTGGCCCACCGCTGGGTGTTCCCACCCTCCTGGTAGCCAGAGGCTTAGTGCTAAGCGAGAACACAGCTCAATACACCTTGGAAGAGCATACCAGCAGCAATAGACAGCTGCATCCACTCTCACTTGGGTCCAGTATTAGCAGCGCATCCAGCCTGCACTCTTGGAATAGGCAGAGCTCTGGCAGTAAGTGTGGGCATCCAGGAACCAGCATCCATTTGCCCAGGGTACATCTTGGAACCACACCGGCTAGCCCAGCTGGAATTTCCAGAGACACAAGAAAATCCATCGGGCCACAAAATCTGCTCAGGACCTCAGGGGGAGTTTCCAATTATACTTTAGTCATTCTCCACCCCTGCTGTAGGGAAGCACAGGCTGGAGGCTAGGGTGGTGAGTGCAGAGGTGCTGACCACAGGTTAGAATTTCGCAGAACCTGTGAATTGTACAGAATCAAATAACAGTGAAATCAGACATCCGGACACATAAACCTAAAGCAGCTAAAGGAGAGAAAGGTGTCCAAACACCCAGAGTGACTTAAGAAGATAAAAATAGAGTACAAAGAAAACTAAGAGACATTGGATGGTATTCTGAAAGCTACCAAAGCAATCAGATACGCACATATTATTTGGACCTGACCCCATATGCGTAAATAAGGAGGACTGTTTGTTTTACTTTTAATGTGGATGTTTTGTTTTATTTTGCTTTTACAGTGCTTTTGTTTTGGTAAGGTTATTGCTGTTTTATTTTTTTTTCTTTTAACCCACACTTCTTTTACTTTAACTTGTTGATATATATATATATATATATATATATATATATATATATTGGATAGTTTGCCTTATTTTTTATTTCACACAGCTGCTAGTTCCTTTTGTTTTATTCTTGTTCTTTTTTCCTCTTTCTTCCTCTTCCCTTCCTTTTTTTCACTCTCCTCCTTTGATTGGTTTTCCTTCATTTTTCTTGGATTACATAATAGTCTTGGTATCTTGTGTGGATTCTTTTTTTTTTTTTTATGTCTGTCTGCTCCTTCCATCATCCCTATTTACAAACCTACCCACACTAACCTACATACTTTTCTCCCCCAAAACTTTTCCCCATAATATACCTCCTGGTTTAATACTCAAAGTATCTCTTATATCCATAATTACTCTACCAACGACAAGAGTCCTAGTAGTTAACACTCTCTCATTCCTAGCAAGTTATTACCTTATCATACTTAAAGTCTTTCTCAACCTAACATATCCTGTACCTAATCCGACTCCTTTACCAATCACCCCAGCTCCTTACACATCACCCACCCTCAACACTGGAAAGGCTCTGCTGACTAACCAATACCCCCAAACTCCTAATATTAAGATTTGACTAAGCACAGTACTCACAAACGATGGGTAGAAATCAGAAAAACAGGACAGAGAACGCTATGAATATGACAACCAGGAATTATGAAGAGACAGCAGAAATCACGAATACTGACCTACTAGAAATGCAAGAAGGGGAGTTCAGAATCTTGATGTTCAATATGATGAAAGGATTTAAAACAAGTATAGAGGAGGTTAAAGGTGAATTAGAAACACTAAAAAAGAATCAGAAAGAGGTCTGGAATGAAATGAAAGAGGCAATAAGTGAAATGAAGACAGCAATAGAAAGAAATTCTGGAAGATTAGATGAAATGGAAAACAGAATATCAATATTAGAAGACAGTACATCCCAAACCGAAAACACAGTCAGCGATATACAGAAATCTTTACAGCAACAAAACCTAAACATCCAGCAATTATGGGATAATATGAAGTGCCCTAATTTACGGATAATAGGCATTGAGGAAGGGATAGAGGTACAGACCAAGGGCATCTGTAATATCTTCAAGGAAATAATCTCAGAGAATTTTCCAAATATGGAAAGAGACTTGAATCTTCAAGTCCAGGAGGCATACAGAACTCCACTGAGACAGGACCAAAGTAAAACCACTCCACGCCACATAATAACCAAATTGACCAGCATAGAGGCCAAGGAAGGAATCTTAAAAGCAGTGAGAACAAAAGGACGGGTGACATATAGAGGCAAAACAATAAGAATCACCCCAGACTATACAACCCAGGTCAGGAATGCTAGGAGAGACTGGTACGACGTGATTCAGACCCTGGAAGAAAATAACTTCCAACCAAGGCTCATCTATCCAGCAAAACTACTATTCAAGATCAATGGGGAAGTCAAAGTCTTTCAGGATAAACAGAATCTCAAAAAATTCATGAATTCAAAGCTAACACTAGAGAAAATTCTTAAAGAAATAAATCATAAGGAAGAAAAAAGAAGCAGACTTCAGAATCAGAGAAGAGAGGAAGTTAATAAGTGGGCCATTTAAGTAAAGAAGAAAGATCACACCACCCAAGAGTAGACAGAACACAAAATGACAGAAAACAAAAATCATATTTCAATAATATCTCTTAATGTCAAAGGACTTAACTCACCAATCAAAAGACATAGACTGGCAATGTGGATTAGGAAACATAATCCAAATATATGCTGTCTGCAAGAAACTCACCTCACAGCCAAAGACATTCACAGGCTAAAGGTGAAAGGATGGAAAAAGATATACCATGCCACCTGTGACCAAAAAAGAGCAGGGGTAGCAACCCTGATATCCAACAAAACAGACTTTAAACTAAAACACATCAAAAGAGACAAATCAGGGCACTTCCTTTTATTAAAAGGAACAATACACCAAGAAGATATAATGATAGTAAATATTTAGGCCCCAAATGTGGGTGCAACCACATTTGTAAAACAAACCCTTCTGGACATAAGATCCCAAGTAGACCCAAATACAATAATTCTGGGAGACTTTAATATGCCTCTCACACCACTGGATCGATCTTCAAGGCAAAAGATGAGTAAAGACGCTTTAGAACTAAAGGAAACCATAAACCAAATGGACCTAATAGACGTTTTCAGAGTATTTCAACCAGGAACTACAGAATACACTTTCTTCTCAGCAGCCCATGGAACCTTCTCCAAAATAGATCACACCCTGGGACACAAAGAAAATACCAGCAGATTCAAAAAATGTAATATAATTCCATGCATCTTTTCAGACCACAATGGAATAAAAGTAGAAATCAACAATAGGAAACTCGAAAGAAAGTACTCAAATTCATGGAGAATGAATGACACACTATTGAATGATGAATGGGTAAGAGCAGAAATTAGGGAAGAAATAAAGAAATTTATAGAAACAAATGAAAACAGAGACACAACTTACCAAAACTTATGGGACACCATGAAGGCAGTACTAAGAGGAAAGTTTATTGCATTGAGTGCCCACATAAGAAGGACAGAGAATCACCAAGTAAAGAACCTAATGACACAACTAAAGGACCTAGAAAGACTGCAACAGTCTATTCCCAAAGCCAGCAGAAGACAAGAAATCATCAAAATTAGGGCAGAAATAAATGAAATAGAGAACAAAAAAACAATTCAAAGAATCAACAAAACAAAAAGCTGGTTCTTTGAAAAGGTTAATAGAATTGATAAACCCCTGGCCAACCTAACCAAAAGAAAAAGAGAATCAACTCAAATTATCAAAATTAGAAATGAAAAAGGAGATATCACCACTGATAGTGAAGAAATTCAAAATATTATCAGAAACTACTTTAAAAATTTATACTCTAATAGATTTGAAAACCTGGATGAAATTGACAGATTTCTAAGCACAGTTAACCTTCCTACACTCAACCAAGAGGACATAGCAAGCCTAAACCAACCAATAACAACCAAAGAAATAGAAATGGCAATAAAAATTCTTCCACCAAAGAAAAGCCCAGGCCCAGATGGGTTCCCAGCTGAATTCTACAAAACCTTCAGTGAACAACTAATACCAATACTTCATAACATGTTCCGGGAAATTGAAAGAGATGGAACTCTTCCAATTCCTTCTATGAGGCCAGTATCACATTAATCCCCAAACCAAATAAAGATACCTCAAGAAAGGAAAACTACAGACCAATATCCTTAATGAACATAGATGCAAAAATTCTAAACAAAATACTAGCTATACGCATTCAAAACTATATCAAGAGAATAATACATCATGACCAAGTTGGTTTTATCCCAGGAAAACAAGGCTGGTTCAACATACGCAAATCAATACATGTCATTCACCACATAAATAGAACCAAGAACAAAAACCACATCATCATAGCAATAGATGCTGAAAAAGCATTCAACAAAATCCAACACCAATTTATGTTAAAAACTTTGCAAAAAATTGGGATAGAAGGAAAGTACTTCAACATCATCAAGGCAATATACTGCAAACCCAAAGCCAACATTATAGTGAATGGGGAAAAACTGCAAGAATTTCCGCTACAGTCAGGAACAAGACAAGGATGCCCACTATCACCACTCCTTTTCAATATAGTCCTTGAGACTCTTGCTGCAGCAAACCGACAAGAGAAGGAAATCAAAGGAATCCACATAGGAAGAGAGGAAGTAAAACTATCCTTATTCGCAGATGACATGATCCTTTATCTGGAAGACCCAAAGAACTCAACCAAAAGACTTCTGGAGCTGATTGACAAATTCAGCAAAGTTGCAGGTTACAAAATCAACCTAAAGAAATCAGTGGCCTTTCTTTATGCCAACAACGAACCCACAATGAAGGAAACAAAAACAACAATTCCATTCACTATAACCTCAAAACCAATAAAATACCTAGGAATAAACCTAACCCAAGATGTAAAAGACCTCTACAACAAAAACTATAAAACATTAAAGAAAGGAATAGAAGAAGACCTTGGAAGATGGAAAGATCTCCCATGCTCATGGATAGGCAGAATAAATATCATCAAAATGGCCATTCTGCCAAAACTGATCTATAGGTTCAATGCAATTCCCATTAAAATACCAGTGACATTCTTCAGAGACCTAGAAAAATCAATCATAAACTTCATATGGAGAAGGAAAAGACCTAGAATAGCCAAAGCAATTCTCAATAACAAGAAACACGCAGGAGGCATTACAATCCCAGACTTCAAACTATACTATAGAGCAATAGTAGTAAAAACAGCATGGTACTGGCACAAAAACAGATATACTGACCAGTGGATTAGAATAGAAGATACAGAAACAAACCCACACATCTTTAGTCAATTAATCTTTGACAAAGGGGCCAAACACATACGCTGGAGAAAAGACAGCCTTTTCAACAAGTGGTGCTGGGAGAACTGGCTAACCATTTGTAAAAAGATGAATCTAAACCCCTATATCTCACCTAACACAGGAATCAACTCAAGATGGATCAAAGACTTAGAAATTAGACCTGAGATGGTGAAGTTAGTAGAGGAGAACATAGGTTCAACACTACAACATTTTGGCACAGGCAGTAACTTTCTCAACAAAACCTCCAAAGCTCAGGAAATTAAAGCAAGAATAAACAAGTGGGATAACATCAAACTAAAAAGTTTCTTCTCATCAAAGGAAACTATCAATAACCTAAAGAGGAAGCCTACAGAATGGGAAAGGATCTTTACCAGCCACCATTCTGATAGGGGACTAATATCCAGAGTATACAAAGAGCTCAAAAGGCTCTACACTAGCAAAACAAACAACCCAATCAAGAAATGGGCAAATGAACTAAATAGACACTTCACAGAAGAAGAGATACAAAGGGCTAATAGATACATGAAAAGATGTTCTTCATCACTGGCCATCAGGGAGATGCAAATCAAAACTACACTGAGATTCCATCTAACCCCAGTCAGAGTAGCAAGCATAAAGAAATCAAACAACAACAAATGCTGGTGAGGATGTGGGGAAAGAGGAACTCTTTTACACTCTTGGTGGGAGTGCAAACTAGTTCAGCCACTATGGAGATCTGTGTGGAGATTCCTGAGAAAGTTGGGAATAGATCCACCATATGATCCAGCTATACCACTCCTCGGTATCTTTCCAAAGGGGTTGAATTCAGAGAAATACAGCAACATATGCATACCTATGTTCATAGCAGCACAATTTGTAATAGCCAAAATATGGAACCAACCCAGATCACCATCAACAGATGAATGGATAGCAAAACTGTGGGAAATACACACAATGGAATTCTATTCAGCCATAAAGAAGAACAAAATTATATCATTTGCAAGAAGATGGAAAGCCCTGGAGAGCATCATGTTAAGTGAGATCAGCCAAGCACAGAAGGAGAAGATACATATGTTTCCTCTAATATGCCCAAACTAGAAAACACAAAGGATACCAGTAGGACCCCAGATATTAGAGGGAAAATACTAGCTAAGTTTTAATGGAAAGATAGGAGAGGAGAAAGGCTGATCTTGATTAATGAGGGTCTACACCTGAACATGTGTAAAATTATGAATAAGACATGGTTAACCTGGACAACCATTGGTGGTGGGGGGGGAGAAAACGGGGGCGGGGGGGAGAGGGCACCAAATATAGTGTAAATGTATACTACTTATGTTCAATAAAAAAATTGTTAAAAAAATTAAAAAAATAAAAAGACAATAAAAAATAAATAAATAAATAAATAAATAAATAAATAAATAAAAAATAAAAAGCCTCCAACCTACAAGCATGGTTGAAAGAGGCAGGTGTTTGAGGGTGTGGTCATGGGGACTCTATATGTCCATTGTTCCCCCTCTTCTCACTCTCTGCTTTCTTCTGGCCTCTATGGTATGAGAGTGGTGTCCCTTTGTCATGCTCCATGACAATATCACCTTGGAGACAGCCCTATGGACTGAAACCTCTAAAATCCTGATTCCTAATCAACCTTTCATCCTCAGGTTGTTCTTGTGGGAGATTTCAGTCACAGTGATGGGCAAGTTGACCAAAATTGATATTTGACAAATGCTCATATTTAAACAGAGACTCTAAGCACTTTTGGGTTACCAACCAAGAAGGACATCTTCAGAGTTTATTTTTTTGTGATATTTCTACATTATAACTATGGAAAAGTTATATCTTTATAGCTAGATATAAAACATCCCTCAAGGAATTTGTAAATTGATGGTCAGAGCTGATGTAATCAAATCATGAGGGTTGCAATCTTATCAGCTGTAATCCGTTTTAATGGATTTATCTGGTTTATAACCTAGCTGGTGGGTGGGGCTGAGAAGGTGGGTCCTTTGTGGTTGGTGTGTCCCTAGGAATTGTGCTGTGTCTTTGAATCCCCTTGCTTGCTAGCTCTCTGCTCTTGCCTACATGATGTGAGTACTTTGCACAGTCCCTTTCTCTCTCTCCTCCCTCTCTCTCTCTTTTTTTCTCTCTCTCCCTCTCTATTTTTAACTCTCTGCTTCCCACCACCCTGCCATGAGCTTCAGATCCTGACGTCACATGAACTAAACCCAGAATCTCCAAGAAACTATGAGCAAATAGATCTTCCTTCCTTTAATTTATCAGTTGTTTGGATTATAGCACTGAGATGTTAACAGGTTAACTAAGACATGTTATACTAATTTAATAGCACAGTATAAATTCCACGAGGTTTCTGTACATCGCTCAAATAATCTAATTATTGAGCCTTTAAACAAATAATTGGAGACCTGATAACTACGTTATGTAAGGTCAACACAATGTGCCAGGTGGGTGTCACATTAAAGGCAGCAGTGAGAGGCTCCTCCCAGGCAATCACACTCATCTGTTCTTAGGCATGCTGGTGAACAAATTTCTAATGGCAACTCCCACATAGGGTAGTTTATTTTAAAAAAGGTAGCTATATGGCTGATTGCTCTCAAATTCTTCAGATGAGCATTTGTAATATTTGATATTATTTTGAAATCTCCGTGTTACAAAGTTAATATGCTACAGATTAATAGAGAAGCCAGGCATGACGGCAAATGCCTATAATTCCATTACTTGAGAGGCTGAGACAGGAGTATCTTACAGGTTTAGGACTCTCAGCAACCAAGTGATATCCTGTTACAAAACAAAAAATAAAAAGGGCTTCTTCCTCCCTTACGCATCCTTTCTGGCTTTGCTGAGGTTTCCCCTCCATTATGTGGAGTCCCTCTGATATACCTAATACTCCCTAGCATTAGCATATTAGAGAAAACATATGTCCCTTCTCTTTCTGTGTTTGGCTGATCTCACTTAACATAATGTTCTCCAGGTCTTTCCATCTTCTTGAGGTTAATTAATGGAAAAGCTACATTTGAATATGTCTATAAATGTGAATATAACATTGTTAACCAGGACACTCAGTATTGGAAGGGAGGAAAAAGGGGAAGCGGGAAGGGCACCAAGTATTGTGTGAATATATACCATTGTCAACATGATCCACATTATGATGTGAGACTATAGTGCACCAATAAAATAAAATAAATAAATAAAAAGGGCCAAGAGTGTAGCTCAGAGGTAGAGTATCCCTGGGTTCAACCCCCCAATACCAAACAATAAAAACTAAAGAAAGAATTTTAAGAGCTAATATAACTTAGGCTATTAAAAACAATCAGGTTTATTTATCTAATACTCATGTAAATACTTGTAATGCATTAGGCACCAATACCTTAGTCATTATATTACAAAGGCTAATATACTTAATTTTCAAAATACGACTATGATTGATTTTTTTTTTTTTTTTTTTTGCAGTACTGAGTACTGGTGGTGAAACCCAGGGGCATTCTACCTCTGATCTATATCCCCAGCCCTATTTTTTTTTGAAACAGGGTCTCACTGAGTTGCAAAGGGCCTCATAAGTAATTGAGACTGTCAGCAAATTGTGATCCTCCTTACAAGCGTGTGCCACCACCATGCCCGACTGTTTTGTATCATTTTGTAGGTGAAGCAAAGTAGAACTGAGATAATAACTTGCCCAAAATCATATTACTAATATATGACAAAAGTGAGAATTGAAGCTATATAGTTTTAGTTCAAATTCTGTGCTCTTAAAGATTGCTGAGTGCTGCCTACCAAGTAAGAATAAAAAGCTATAGTAGTTGATCAATATTTTTGTAATTGCTAAGTAAAACTGATTTGGATATTATAGCCAATAAAGTTTTCCATTCAATATTATTATGGAAAAGTAAGATTGTTAAAAATTTTTACAATAATTAGTTTAAAATTTGTAGACAAATATCCAAGTTAATATAGTAGGTTTTATTACATACAAAACATCCTTTAGAAAGACAGAGAACAAAAGAAAAAACAATCACTTTCAAAGCACAATTATTACAACAAATCAGTAATTTTAAAAAGAATATCAAATATTGTCAGGCATAGTGGTGCAAACCTGTAATCGCTGTTCTTGGGAGGTAGAAATAGGAGGATCACAGGTCTCAGGCCAGCCTCAGCATACCCATAGCCCATCACAGAATTTCTCTAGATAAAATGATTGCAACCTAAGCTAGTCAGCAAAATTGTCAAATCCTCTATAAAATTTATCTCAGGGAATAAGAGGAAAATGCATTTATGCTGTGTTGTAAATAACTGAAGCAATCTCTGAACATTGCATTTTCCTTGTATTTAGATTATAATATCAAATGTAGGCATATTCAATTAGGCTAGGGAAGCACAAGAGAGTAAATGTTTTCAGGTATCCCCAAATAATTTCACCTCTGCAGATTTTAATAAAACAGTCTTTGCCCCTATGCATATTATTTATGACTATTGTAGGACGGGGTATCCTGAAGACTTAAGCTGACACTACAGAATGCAGCAAACTTACTCTTAAAAGCCACACCCTCCTCAGAACCCCATTCTTTATGAAACTAAATGATGGCTGACAATGAAATTCAAGCTTCTGATTCTTATTAAGACTGACTATTGAAACTTGATTAGGCCTATAATTACACACTGCTTGAATCAAGAATGTCAAATAATGGGGCAGGACCTCTCTAACTGGGGAATCAACTTACAACCTGAGTTGGTCTATGAACAACCTTCTCAGACAGCACTTAGTTCTAAATTGTCCTGAGTTTAACCTACGAGAAATTGTTGGGAGGGATTTTTTTTAACCAGAGTCCCAAAGTGAATTTTCTATTTTGTCACTGTGTTCCTCAGCACTTGCAGGAGGGGAGGGAGAGAAAGAGAGACTAGATGCAGCAAAAATGGTCTGTAGTTTTATGGCTAACTTGGTTTTGTGAAGCCAAGAAATATTATCAGATTTTAACAAAATTTATTGTATCTAACTATACAAAACTAGTCATTTAAGTTAAAATAAAGTTTAAATTTTGTGATACTAACTTTTATAAAGGAATAACCTAAGCAAGATGTTTTTTATCCATTGCTTTGATAGAAAATAAAATTTCAGTGTACAATGTATATGGTGTAGGTTTAATTAAAATATACAAATAAAAATGTGAAACAAAATATGGTCACAATGTGATATGCAATAAGGGAAAGAAAATCTCTTCTGTGATATCTTTCTGAGTTTTAGCAATTTCACAGTGGTTATCATTTAACACACCTTATGTAACTATAGCAGTATGGCTACTACTATAAACTGGCATCAGGCCTGGTGGAAACATTACAATGTATTTCAGAAATTTGTTTGAAACTGGCCAGTGCATATATTTGGGAGATGTAAGGCATTCAGAGTAAAATATTGCAAGCCTCATCAAGAAGCAACATGGTCTTGACATTTTTAGAACATGTATTTAGTGAGTTCTATAACCCCTTCTTACTTTATGCCTTGATTCTACATCCATCCAGCTATCTTCTACTGTATTCCTTCCTGACCTACCCCTTTAACCTGGGGTCTTTGGTAGTAGTTCTCTTCAATTCAATCTTAGTCTTAAATTGGATTTTCTCCAGCTTAATCTTGTAGTGCAAACCAATCTTCCACTTCAGTCTCCACCATCTTGGACTTCTTTTGGGAATAACTTAGTTTCCAAAGATTTAGAGAAATATATTGCCAGGCGTGGTGGCGCACAATTGTAATCCCCACACTTGGGAGGCAGAGACAGGAGGATCGCGCAGGTTCGAAGCCAGCCACGTGCACTGGCTTAGGAGACCCTGTTTCCAAATAAAAATGTAAACATATGTCTGGGAGTGTAGCCCAGAGGTAGAAGGGCTTCCAGGAACCCCAGTACCACCACCAAAAAAAAAAAAAAAAGATTTAGAGGAATATAAACGTTTTATTCTAGAATTTATATATTATTTTCTTGATTTTGCCAAAGACTAGGTAGTGTAGACTTGATTAATTATCTGACTTTTCTGCTACTTAGGTTTTTCATTTTGAAATGTGATCATTGTATTATATGTCTATCAAGCTCTCTCATAGATATCATGACTTTAGTTTATTATTTGGGTCAATGCCATCATTTTGTTGGTTCTGAAGAAGATAAACTATTTAAAAGTGGGCCAGGAACTGTGATTCATTCCTGCAATCTTATTACTTGGGAGGCCAATACAGGATAATTATAGGTTCGAGGACAGCCTCAGCAAGCCAACAAGACCTGTTAACAAACAATAAAAAGTAAATAAATAAGTAGAAAGGGCTGGGGAGGTAGAATACCTCTGATTCCCATCTCCAGAACTGTAAAAAAAATAAAAATAAAAGTATATATACCAAGTATATCAGAAGACATTGTGCCAATGTCAGGCAATATATTAAGAAAATCTATAAGCCTAAGAGTTTGGACATGAACTAAATCCCCCCCCCCCCCCACACACACACATACACCGCCATAGAGTTTCAACTCTTTCCATTTTCAGGAATAGTAGGCAATCAGCTTGATTTAGCAAGATGTTAACATCATGCTATCTGCATTTTTTCAGCTTTTAATTCTCAAAACATCTACAAGTAAAATGATTGTTTTTGACATTATTTGACGTTCTTGATTCAAGCAGGGTGTAATTATACTCCTGGTCAAGTTACTGTGGATAGCCTGAATCCAAAGAAAGATACCACATCTGGAAGCTCTATGGCTAATCACAAACAGATACAACTGGGTGTTTCTACCACATGTTTTAATCTTAAGGTTGTTTCTATTTTTTACAATAAGTAATTGAAAAGACTAAACACAAATTTTATATATATGTAAATGTGTATGTTTCAATTATATATTAAATTAGAAAATGGGTGTAAATTTTAAAATACCACTCCCAAATTTGAACAGGCTTTTATGAAGATATTTAAGTTGTAATGTTTTATAATACATGCCTTTATAGCTATTGAAAACTGAAGTTAATCTTTCGGACCAGGACCAAAATGGAGATAAAATATCTAATCAACTTAGTAAAAAAGTATTTTAGAAGTAAAATAAAAAATTTAGCTTGTGTTCTCACATAGATATAACCTGTGTGATAGTCCTTTTATCTTTTTACATTGGATTACTATATAATTGAATAGAGCATTTATCTTACAAAGTCAAGTTACAGAGAAAGAAAAAGGATAAGTTCCCATGCATTCATTCATTCTTTTGTTTGTTTGTTTGTTTATATGTCATCAATCACAAACTATCTCCTGGGAGTATTGTCACTTTCATCTTACTAAAATGGAGGTCAATTTCTAAGTGAATAATAAATTAAGACTCAAAGAGATCACATAGAATTATTGCTGATGGTAAAAATTTGTTAGTAAACAAAGATCATATCTCTCCATCCTTGCTTTAAATGGGAAAAACTTTATGAATCACTTAAGTGTTCCATCCACAAAAGGTCAAATTTAATGTTTTGAGATTTTCAATGTATAAGTTACTATTAGTTACCTCTGAAATGTTGTTACCAACTAATTACTAAATAAAAATGCTGTAAAATATAATCATGTAAATGCATGATATAGAAAAAGTAAACATGTACAAAAGTGATATTTCCAAGGGATCAGAGAAAAGTAAAATGTCTTTTAAAATAGACAACTTCCGAGTCATCCTGGTCCATGTCTATAATCCCAGTAATTGAGAAGGTGAAACAAAAAGGTCCAAGGTTCAACACCTGCCTTAGCAATTTAGCAAGACTCTCAGCAACCTAGTTAAACACTGTTTAAAAACGACAACAACAACAAAGTATGAATGCCCCGGGGTTCATTCAATACCCTATACCAAATAAAAAATCCCTCAAATAGATTTTTCAAAAATTAATCTAATAGTGGGGCTGGGATGTAGTTTAGTTGCAAAACACCTGCTTTGCAGGTGTGGCTCTCTGGGTTCAATCTCCAGTTCCAAAAAGAAAAAATAAATAGTCTAATAAATAAAAATCAAAATATCAAAATAAGAAGAACTTTATATTAATGTCAGCAATATGAGTGGAATAGCTTATTATATTTCTAGTTAAAATTTTATTATTACTGTGCAATATTTTTCCTTGAAATATTCATAATAAATTCATATAGTCAGTTGCTAAGATTAAAGTCATTGATATCTACATGCTTTTTATAGGTTGAATTGTGTTTCCCCAAAAATAGACATTGAAATCCTACCCCCAAAGAATCTGGGAAGAAGAATTCTACCAATAGACCCAGGGGAGCATGCCCCTGCCCACATCTTGTTTTCAGACTTCTACCATACAGAACTGTGAGAGAATAGTTATTTTGTAAGCCATACAGTTTCTGGCGTTTTGTTATGGTAGCTCTAGAAACTAAGAGAGTCCTTCACCAGCGTCTTTCATATTCCCTTGGCTGTAAAAGAAAGTGTAGTTGGTACTAAAGAAAACTTTATGGTCTTGTCTTATCAGCCATCTATATTCATGGCCAGGAATTTTCAATTCCAGCCTACGAATGAAGAGTCTGAGATTTAGATATTGTAAGCCATGACAATTTTTTTTTTTTTGTGTGTGTGTGTGTGTGTGTGTGGTACTGGGGTTCATGGAAGCCCTTCTACCTACGGGCTACATTCGGGCTACACTCCCAGACCTATTTTACACACACACACACACACACACACACACACACACACACATGCTAAGCCATGGCATTTTAAAGATGTAAAATCAGCATCAGATTGACATGTGACGTCCTAATTTTTAATTACTTTATTTTTATTGGTGTGTTGTAAACATACAACTTGTTGAAGTTCAGGGTGATAGAGGCATACACGCACATAGTACTCACAGAAATATGTTTTCTTCCTAAAAGGCTCATTAAGAATTCACAAAGAGAACAATTATTTTACAAATTTAGAAAATTGTTATGTTTGATGAATGAAAGCATTTGATAATAGAGCATCTGCTTTTTTCTTTTCTGATGCTTGACCAATTCTCTCATTCAAAATGAGAAAGAGAAAAAAACATGTCCCTGATTAGATAAACATGTTTTTAAATCTATGCTTTGGGGGATTGTTTTTCAACTTGAACTGAATGCTATGATTTATTACATGTTTATCTGGAAAAGTGAAGGAGGCATAATCAACAATAAATGTGGATTTTAATCTATTTATTTAATCTATTTTAGTTGTGCCTTGTTTGGGTTAAGTGTTGATCAAGGTCTGGTAGGCAAAGTTGCAAAGCTTTCTAGGTGTTGGACAGTATCGTATAGATAGATCACAATGTTAGCTACTAGGCTGTATTAGAAGATAGGTAGTAGAGTGCTTGCCTAACATCCACAAAGTTTTGAGTTCAGTCCAAAGAAGAAGAAAAGGAGAAAAAGAACTCCAGTCTTGAATTTTTATCTAAAATAAATAAGAACCATAACAAGTGCTTATTGTCTAATCCTTGTTTGAGGTTATATAGCTAACAAAAAGAAATTGGAAAATTTTACTGTCTCTAAAAAGTTTATAATTTGTTTGAAAGGAGGGGATGTGTGTTAGATTCATCAAACAGAAAATAACTGAATTAAATAGCTTGAGCTTTCAGCTGTGTGGAATAATGGCTTTCCATAATCATGGTTTCAATATCATTTATTTGCTAATAACAGCCTAAATTTTATATAGATGCATATAAGTCTGATATTTTACAGATGAAAAACAACATCAGCTTAGGGTCTGCATTTTTGCACTCTAGAATTTTTAAGAGTTTTTTGTAGGGTAGTTACCTGAGGGTCTATGCTGTTAGGAGGGGGAGACAGGGAACATAAATGTTCTTTATTAGAATTGAAGAAAGAGGTAGTGTTGGATTCAAAGAGAAAGACAGGGACCATTCTAGGTTGGTAGCAAGGGTTAGGGAGAAAAAATTGTGAGAATCACAAATTAGAGCTGAATGGTAAAAAAAAAAAAAAAAAAGCTAATATTATATAGTAGGTCATGCTATAAAAAAAGCTTCAGTATCAAAAGCCAGATGATTTTTGGAATAATAAACAAGTATAGACTTAAGCATGAGTGAGATAATAAGAAGATATATCCCCAACAAATCGTCTCCAAGCAGCAATTTATTTTATTTTCAAAATACATGAATAAAAACTCTACCAAATTACTGCCCACCACTGAGAACAACAACAACAACAAAATCTTACCAGCACATTCTGCCTGCCATTATTGTCAATAATTTGTCTTTAACTCCAACATTTAGATGGACTAGATACCATACTGGATGCTATGAAACATACAGATGAATGCTTGAAAATGAAGCCATCAAAATTGCAAACTAAACTGGAAATCAAATACATCTCACTTCAGATCATTTAATCTTCATTTTCCTCAATAAAGAAAAATAACATTCCTTATCTGTCTTTTCCTAGGATATCCTGTTTGTTTGTTTTTTTTTTCATACAAATACAGTGCCTTTTCCCATTTGTTAGCTAACATAAGTTAATTGTTATCCTATCAAAGATAATTCTATGATTTGAAAGCAGAATAGACACAAAAATGTTGAAGAGCTAAGTCTTTCCAGCTTTATTGTATATTTGATTGACTGGGGAAATGACTTTCAGTTGACATCTAAGCCAACAAGTTAGCTGAAATAAAATTTTGCTTAATACCTTTGCATCAATAATCTAGGCACAGCTTCATTGATTGAGAAAGTCTGATCAATACAGTATTACTGGCTGCCTAACTGTAACTTTGCCAGACTTTTTTGTTAATTCTGCTGATGACCTTCTTACCACTGCTTTTCAGGTTCACTTTTTTTTCTACTTTGAAATTCAATTTGCTCCATTTGCCGTTATTTAAGGAATTTACACATCCAATTGATTTTATCCACCTACTGTAGTTAGTATATAGGGTGCAAAATATCATAACAGATATTGGCAAAACTTTATAACTATTAAAGTACTCATATGTGTAGCAAATATTTTTATGACAAATGTAATTGGGAAGTTATTTGGACAATTAATTGAGACTTAAAAATAGAAAATAGAATATCCTCTTTAAAAAAAACTGATGCACATAGCAAAGAATCTAGAAGTGTTATAGAGTATTGAAGAAAAATAGAAATAAGTAAATATGGCGGTAGTTTTTAGGATAGAAGATAACAAAGAATGGGAGGGATAAATGTTCCTAAGGGAAAAACTTAAAAGGCTCATGGAATATATTAGAGTTTAATAAACTTTTTTTATTTATTTATTTTTTAGTGGTACTGGGGTTCCTGGAAACCCTTCTATCTCCGGTCTACACTCCCAGACCTATTTTTATATTTTTATTTGGAAACAGGGTCTCTTAAGTCAGCGAGGCTGGCTTTGAACCTGTGCGATCCTCCTGTCTCCGCCTTCCAAGTGCAGGGATTACAAGCGTGCTCCACCACACCCGGCTGAGCTTAATAAACTTTTTTTTAAATTTTTTTATTGAACATAAATAGTATACATTTAAACTATATTTGGTGCCGTTTCCCCCTCACCCCCGTTTTCCCTTCCCCCCTCCCACCAATGGTTCTCCAGGTTAACCTTATCTTATTCATTATTTTACACATGTTCAGGTGTAGACCCTCATTAATCAAGATCGGCCTTCCTCCTCTCCTATCTTTCCATTCACACTTAGCTAGTATTTCCCCTCTAATATCTGGAGTCCCACTGGTATCCTTTGTGTTTTCTAGTTTGGGCATATTAGAGGAAACATATGTATCTTCTCCTTCTGTGCTTGGCTGATCTCACTTAACATAATGTTCTCCAGGGCTTTCCATCTTCTTGCAAATGATATAATTTTGTTCTTCTTTATGGATGAACAACTAATACCAATACTTCATAACATGTTCCGGGAAATTGAAAGAGCTGGAACTCTCCCAAATTCCTTCTATGAGGCCAGTATCACATTAATCCCCAAACCAAATAAAGACACCTCAAGAAAGGAAAACTACAGACCAATATCCTTAATGAACATAGATGCAAAAATTCTAAACAAAATACTAGCTATACGCATTCAAAACTATATCAAGAGAATAATACATCATGACCAAGTCGGCTTCATCCCAGAAAAACAAGGCTGGTTCAACACACGCAAATCAATACATGTCATTCACCACATAAATAGAACCAAGAACAAAAACCACATCATCATAGCAATAGATGCTGAAAAAGCATTCGACAAAATCCAACACCCATTTATGTTAAAAACACTGCAAAAAATTGGGATAGAAGGAAAGTACTTCAACATCATTAAGGCAATATACTGCAAACTTAATAAACTTTAAAGAGAGTTGTCAAAAACTGTGAAGCAATGAGTTCTGTACTACATTCAGGGTATGAGTTGTCCTGCCACAGTTTTATGGGTGCTGGCAGAAAATTGAAGACTCCTGGTTCCAAAAGCAGGAGCTTCACAACTCAAGCAATAGCACTTTGATCATCACTTGTGCTGGTTCCCCCAGGCTCCAGTTCTGCAGAGCAAGGTGAAGAGGGCAGGTAACAACTTCATGAGACAGATGTCACCATCACTTCTGTTTTACAGATGAGGAAACTGAAGCTCAGTTGCTAAAGGTCACCAGCGAGTAAGTTGCAGGGCTGAAAATCAAACTTAATGGTTCCCTGACCCTAGAGTCTGTGCTCTTCCTACTATGCTACATTTTCTTCCCTGTGTTAGGTTGCCTTTATCCCACTTTACCAGATCAAACTAATGGTGACAGTACATTGTCTAGCACATAAATTATACAGATTTATGGTGAAGGAGAAGATGAGGCTCTGGTGCAAGTGAAAGAAAAGCCAGCATAACTGTAGCCTAAAAAGATGAAAGTTTAAATTTCTTTTTTTATTGGTGCATTGAATTCCTACATCTTAATGAGATAAAAAAACTTGTGTAGATATACATGCACATATCACCCCATTAAAACCTACCCCTTCCCCATCCCGTTCCCTTCCCTTCCCTCCCTCCCATGCTTGGCTTAGTGGTTGACATCGATATGTTTTTTTAATGTACATCAAATCCTTTAGAGAGTTTGAAAGTTTAAATTTCTGATATGTAAAAGTTCAAATAGACATCACAGCACCTGATTTCCTTTTCTACTGAGGTTTCTCTGTGCCTGGCTGAAATCCTCCAGGAGGAACTTGAGCACTGCATTAGCAATATGACAGACAAAAAGAACAAGCACCATTGAACACTTGAAGTGTGTTGTAAGTATTAAATGGACACCATAATTTGAAGACTCGGTACAAAATATGATATGTAAATATGCTTTGTATCAGTTACATATTAAAGTTATAGATTCACCATATGATTCGGCTATACCACTACTGGGTATCTTTTCAAAGGTATTGAAACCAGAAAATTACAGTACTATATGCATACTCAAGTTCATAGCAGCACGATTCACAATAGCTAAATCATGGAACTAACCTAGGTCTCCATTAACAGATGAATGGATTACAAAATTATTGGAAATATACACAATGGAATTCTATTTGGCAATGAAGAAGAATGAAATTATATCATTTGAAGAAGATGGAAGGACCTGGAGAACATTGTTAAGAGAAATCAGCCAAGCAAAGAAAGTGAAGGGTCCCTCTGGCATTTATCATAATTTTGCAATCCATTCATCGGTTGTTGCAGACCAGATAATGGAGGGGATATCTCAGCAAAGCCAGGAAGGAAGGAGAGGAGAGGAACAAGGCTAAGGTTAATTAACGAACAAGCTACATTCGAATATGTGTTTACATGTGAATATAACATTGTTAACCTGGACACTCAGTATTGTGAGGGAGAGAAAAGAGAAAGCGGGAGAGGGCACCAAGTACTATGTGAATATATGCCATTTTCAACATAATCCACATTATGATGTGATACTCTAATACACCAATAGAAAAATTAAAAAAGAAAGTGAAGGGTCATAATTTTTCAATATTTTCAGGATAGGGAGTAATTGGGATGCAAGAAGGATTACAGATATGGAAGAAAAACTTCAGTGGAGACAGGTAGGAGATATAAGGGTAGGAGAAGAAGGAAGACTGACATTCATTAATAAAAATATTACCATCAACCATACATGTGAATATACCAGTGTCAACCTTGGTACTCTGTATTGGGCTGAGGGTAAATGAGGTAGTGGGGAGCCTACCAAGTGCTGTGTGCATGTATGTCATTGTCAACATGATTTTCATTATAATGTGAGACTATAATTATCAATATACCAATAAGATTATAATATAATTACCAATAAAAGCACAAAAATAAAGTTATGATAATTTGGAAATTAGATTAAATAAAAATTTGTTATTAAAAGTAATTTCAAGTTTAGCTTGGTGGCATATGCCTGTAATCCCAATACCTGGAAGACTGAGACAGGAGGATCAGAGGTTTAAGACTAGACTCAGAAACTTACAGAGACTCTCAGCAAAGAAGTGAGGCCTTGTTCAAAACAAAAATTTAAAAGGGCTGGGATGTATCTCAGAGGTATAACTCCCCTAAGTTCAAACCTTAGCACCCCTCCACCTTACAAAAGTAATATCACCCTTTTTTTCATTTTTACAATATGACCAGTATAAGATATAAAATTGCTTATGACTTTTAGTCTTGATTAGCAGCATTAAAAGGTTACTTATAGAGCAAAATAAATCCTTGTAAGACAGAAATGGTATCTTCTCCTAGAATAAAGGGCAGGTATGCTTACTGTATTCATTATAAAAGATGAGAGAATACTAAGTTCAGGGTTGCTATTTTATATCATATATAATTTATTGGTTTGCTTGAAAGAGTGACAACAGTGGGGATATAAAAAAGTGAGTACAAAGCTGTGTTTTAGTAAAATAATTAGTAATTGTTAATTTATTGATGTAATAAGGAGAGGGGAGAGAGAAGTCATGGGAAATTCCCACATTCTTGGCTTGGGCAATTTGATAGATGTTCATGCTAAGACAGGAATATCAAAATAATAATACTTTTGGAAGTTAAAATCATGCTTTCCATGGAATACCTAAGTTAAAATATAAATAAAGTTATAGAGCATGAGACTGTAAGCGAGCTGAGATACTGTAAGCATCACATGGATAGGAAGATAACTCAGGAGCACATGGAGAAAGAAAACAAGAGAAAATCCAAAATGGGAGTTGAGGCACACAAGGCTAAAAGAGTTCATCGAAATGAGTGAGAAGATAATGGCCAAAGAAAAAAGAGAAAAATGGACAATGAGTCAACAAAGATAATTGTTTTAAAATTAGTAATGCTTAATTATGTAAATCAATAAGGTGAAGTAATGTAAGTCCATTAAGTTTAGCAATAAGAGAGTCCAGCAAAGTGTTGGAAATGGAAGCCAAAATCCAGACTGGAGTAGATTGAAGGAAGCATACTTGGTAGGTGGGAAAATAGAGATAAGAATGTGGATGACTTGTAATTTGGCCATGGAGGATTAGTAGACAAAGACTGAAGGATTTTGTTATCATTATCATTGCTTAAATAAAGAGGCCATGAAGACTTAAGTATCATAGCCAAGTCTGTATATGAAGATTTATGTAAGTAACATGTCACCTTCCTGTTTTGTATCAAATCCCAATGTTCTTTGGTTCATTCTCTCCACTGGATTTCACAATCTCGAGTATTTTTTCTACTGATAAAAACTTCTTTCCTTAATATCCCAAGAAGAAGTTCAAATTCCTTAATCTATTTTTACAAAGCTTTATCTCATCTGGCCTTTGCTTATTTCTCTACTTCCAAACTCGCTGTTCTTCATTCCCAGTCTCCTCATGCACCATGTTATAGTATTCAGTGAATTCTTTTACATTCTTTGAACATGCATGCTGGCTTCTCATGCTGGCTTCTCGTTTAGCCTGTAGTGGGTGCTATAGTTTTCCTCCCTAGTGTCTACTCTTATCAACCTATTGAATGGCAGCCTGATTTCTGGGTGGCATTAACTCCAGCTCCAGAAAAATACTCTGAACATCCAAACCATTCATTATGACTTCATTTTCCATGTCTCACTTACTGGTTCATGGATAAGGACATGATCTAAGTTGATCAATCAAAATGAATCCCACATTTTATTGTTTGATGGTCCACAAAAGGGGAAAAGTCATTTTCTCTTATGGATGTGTTGATTTGAGAACCAAAACTGACATATTTATTTTGTTGCCATGATAAATTCAGCCTTAAATGAATATCAGAACAGAGGAAAGCAAAGCCAAAAAGTAGAAGGAAATGAAATTAGAACCCTGATTGGGCTCCATTTGAAACTCAATTGATTTTCAGTAACATGAGTTAACAGACTCCTCTTATGGTTAACCCATCTAAGTTGGGTTACTTACAGAAGAAACTGTGCCTGAAGTAGAAATGTTTGTTTGCTGACCATTCTATGTTGGCTTCAGTGTGGTTATCACTACCAGCATAATCTTTCACAAACTGGTTTAGGTGCCCTTCTCTGTCCCATCTCATCACTTTTTACTCTAGTTCTCATTTCAATGATTAATAACTATGTGTTCCTTTGTATCTCTAGTGATATTAAAAGTCCAGTGAATCTAAATTTTAATCCTCAAAGTTGTTTTGCTAGCACTTAACACACTTTTTAGCATATAGTAAATGTCCCATAATGTTGAATTAATTATAGCTCACATTCATAGAGTACTTCCTACATGTCAGAAATTGGACTAAGATCTTCACATATTTTACTTATTTTATGATTATAACAGTGCTCTGATGCATTCACAGCTATTATTAACCATTTTACAGAAGAAGAAATTCAAATTAGGTTAAATAACCTTTCTGTGTTTATAGGTCTCACTAATGTTAGAGCTGGGATATGAAGTCAGATCTCACTCTCTAAAGTATATTCTTAGCCCTTACATTGTATTGTGTCTATAAGAGTGAAGGAATAAAAATGAATCATACTGAGAACTCTTTAGTACTTTTACAGCATGTCACTGTTGAAAAACATTTTTTAGTCCTCTTTCCAAAGCTCTCTTTGCAAGATCAGAACCATGGGGCAAAGTGGTCCAATTTACAGTTTAATGAGAAATGAATGACAACAGCAACAACAACTCTGATTGGATTCTTTACTTTCAATGTAACATTCCACCTAGAATATCATGAGGTTAAGTGTAATCTTTGTCCTTATGATGCTGTATTTTAATGTAGCTCCTTCATATTTCATTATCCAAAGAAAATTTAGAACTCTAATTATGTTATTTTAAGAGGGGTATTTTACAACTGTGAAATTTCAGAACATTGAACTAATGCTTCCAGGGACAAAGCCAGGAATACTGGATGGACAGCATTATGGCTGCCTGACATTCCTGACATAACTTCATGTTTATTTGTAGAAACTAATGCCCCAGAATATCCACATGGGACTCAAAATCTCCTCTTTGCTCTTTCCCCTGATTGTCAATTCTTAACCTCCATTACCAAATACATTGATGTAAAAAAGGATCTATTTTGCATGGGAGAAAAAAATGGCTCACAACTTAATTCAACTCCTCTAGTTAACATACTTCTGCTTTTTTCAGAGTACTGTACTTGAAGATTCCCTGTATGCTAGGCTTTGAAGAACCAATATATGAAGCAAAGGCCCATTCTATTTAGTACATATAGTTCCTAACTCAAATATTCTGGAAATTTTAGTGCAGCATTTAAATAATTATAATAGATTAACAATGGATTTGGTTGATTCCATCCTTAAAGTATTTTAAATTAGTTTTTTATTGCATAAGTAATACATGCTCACTGTAGAAAAATTAAAAAAACAAACAAACAAAAAGAAGGAAATAAAAATAACCTATGATCTCAACACTCAGAGATAATCACTTTAATTATATTGTGGGTGTTCTTCCAGACTTGTCTTGTGCATAAACACACCCACACACTCTTTTAAAAAAAAAAAAGAAAATATGGGATTCTAGTCTATATCCTGTTTGATAAACTGTTTGCTTTATTCTGCAATGTTGATATAGCACTGATTTGAGATATAATGATAAAATTAATAGATGAACCATGGTAAATAGAACTAAGAGCTAGATGATTACATCTTGCTTTAGAAGAGGGTCCAGAACAATTGATAGATAACATACCTGCTTCTTTATGATTTAAAGAGAATCTAGACTCTAATAACCTGACAAATTTATTAAAGCTCCCTAGTCAAAACTGAGGGATTTTTTTCCTCTAGTTATCAAGGAAGCTTACAATTTTTGAAAGTTAAATGTATAGCTAAGGAGATAACTGTAGCCTGAGAGTCTATATTATCTCAGTTATTTACAGTGGTCAAATATACCAGAATCATTTATTAAGCCACATAATTCTACATGGGCTCTAACTACCAACCATCAAAGAGTCATAGAAAAATTGGGGGCAAGGGCTTCAATCTCAACATATGAAAGTAAGTGACCCAATTACTCATCTTCTAATTTGTGAATAGCCTGGTAAAGACACACAACTACTATGTCCAGTTTGAAAAAACAAAAATTAAAAAAACCCTTCTATATTGTAGGCAATAATTCACATCATGTTTTAAAGGTTTTTATAATAGTTGGTCTGTGAAGGGCATTTGGAGATTTAAGCTTTCCCTGTTGTATGGTTCACTGCTAATATATCTGGGATATATCTATATTGGCACAAACATAACCAGTAAAATAATGTTTCAAAGATGACATTTTTAATGTGGGAGAGAAAAGGGTGACCTAATGTTAATTACAGATGTCAATTATATTTGTGTTGTTTAGGGAACATTATGTCATTGGCAGTGTATTAAAAGATAGGCAGCCATAATTTGAAATCATTTTGGCAACTTACTGTCTGTAATGGAAAGAGCAGAGCCTGCCATCTACTAATCTCTCAGGGATATGGGAAAGCTTTGTGGCTCTGAAAATAAATTGTATCATTAGAAAAAGAAGAACCTATGAAAAATATGAATAGGCAGTGATGACTTTGCCCTAAAAACTAAAAAGATCATGGGATGATTTTATTGTTATCTCCCAGTTTAAGAAGAAAGACCATAAAGAAGATGGTGACCAGCTGTTTTTCAGGTCTAAGACAGGAAATGGCTTAACTTGCAAGACAAATTTAAGTTGATATAATGTAAGAACTTCTTGGTAGCATTGAATTTTAATCACTTAAAATGGGCTCCTAAGGACAGTGGAGCAAAATACCTTTTTTAAAAATCTTTAACGTTATGACTTTGATAAGATGACAACTGGATAATGGGGTTTGAGGAAAGTTCTATGTAGGAGAGCTGATTTTATAACCACGATTATTAAATGTGTCCCAAAGCCTTCCTGCTCTTTCTTTTGGTATTGTTTCATAAAATCAGTTCAAAATGATTCCAACCATATGATCTATTAAATTTAATTCACCCAATAGTATTGAGTGTGTACTTCTCTTGTATTGTTTGCATTGATTTATCTGTACAAAATGTGTGTGAATAAGATTTGTATTTAACGAGGCCTTTCTTATTAACTATTATTTCCTGGTCTGTGCTTGCAAATAGTGGATATTATGCATACCACACAGGTATTGCAACATAAGTTGCTAAGGGTTAAGAAAATGATAAGAAGCTGGATGCGGTGGCACACACTTGTGATCCCAGCATTCGGGAGGCTGAGACCAGAGGATCATGGTTAGTGGACAGCCTCAGCTATTTAGTGAGGTCCTTTAAAACTTATGAGACCCTGTTTCAAAATAAAGAATACAAAATAGGGTAGAGTATAGCTCGGAAGTCAAATGACACTGGGTTCCATCCCCAGACCCCCCCCCACAACACACAAAAAGATGTTAAGAATAATAAATGCATTTCTTCTAACACCATGGAAAAGTAGGCAATGTTCAGGCCATCTAAAATTCCAAGCAATATATTTTTTTATTTTGGCTTTTTTATTTTATCGATGTACTATAGTCTCACATCGTAATATGAATCATATTGACAATGGCATGTATTCACAGAGTTCTTGGTGCCCTTCCCCCACAGCAATACTTAGAAAGGAAAGAGTTGATCATCTGTGGAATTTATATCTCCTACAGTTTAAAATTATGTATCTGTCCCTAGTTTTTTTTTAAACCTCTCATCACATAGGTTTAAATGAAACTTCACATTACACAAAAGCTATTCTAATCACTATGCCTAATTACTAAGATGAGAAAATCAGCAGAAACAGCTTAGAGAGCCATTGAATTCACAGGGAGATATGTGTGAGGATGCAAACATCTTAGAGGAGAATCTAGGCATTGAGCTCTTAAATATAATAAAGATAATAATTAAAAGACTAGTAGTAGTTGACAATGTCAAAACATGAAATAATTGAAGGAATGAGTTCCAACATTAAGAAATGACAGACACTGGATGATTTGTTTTAAATGGTGGGAATTCTTAAAAAAGGGAAAGGAGAATAACACAAATTCAATTAATTCAATTTGAAAGGGGGTCTATACCACTCCAGGTATTTCAAGTTTCATTCTGAAACCACTGAGGCACTGATTCTCTGTTTCTTTATGTCACGAAGTCGATTCTTTCAGGCCTATTCAACCTCATCAAACTGCATCTCCCACTGTGAAGCGTCATTAAGATAGTAGCTCTCCCAATCTCCCACCTGAGAAATGGCCACTGAATTCACAGATTTTTATCCCCCACTGCACACCCTCATATTCAACCGATTTTAAAAAGAGCTGTGTATGTCGAAGACAAATGCAGGGAGACAGACAGGGAGGTTTGGGTCCTTATATTTCTAATAGCAAACAAGATTATATAAACGGGATCAATATCTTTTCCATATAACATTCAGATGAATCCTATAAGCACAGGTATTATAATTGTCAAAAATGTTTTAATTGATTCATTTTGTTCTTGTCATCTATTTTTAAAATTATCATTGACCAAGATATATATGTCCTTTTTTTAAAAAAAAATTACACTGTTTGTAAGTAAACAGAGGGTTTGTTTCCACTGATTGTTGATGCTTGGATTTATGGCCAATATCACATAGTTATACTTTAAAATAAAAAAAATTCCAAAAAGATAAGTAACAAATTTATGTTTGTATATAATTTTGCTTCACCTTATGCAACAGGTTTAGTCCTCAATGTCCTAAATAATGATTTAATTTTTATAACTAAAATATCTGTCCTTAGCAACCTATATAAGTATCTAAGTGGAATCTAGGTTGAACCTTTTTTTAAAATGAATAATTCTTCAGAAAAACAAAGATACTGCCCTGTGTACTAGATACTATTCCATGCATCTGCTTATTATATTTTTGTAAATTGGCACAGACACAAGCAGTTTTTACATGTATTGATGTGACTATAGTCAGACATTGATTCGATAGTTATCTACTTGACCTTACTAATTTACCACCTTTCTTAATGTCAATATTCTACATTTAGGCTATATTGCCTGAGGTATTCATCAATATGTTAAGAGGTATTTTAAAGTTTATTTGCTTTGCTTTTCTCTCTCTCTCTCTCTCTCTCTCTCTCTCTCTCTCTCTCTCTCATTTTTTCTAGTACTGGATATGAAGTTAGGACCCCATACAGATTAGGCAAGTGTTCCACCAATGAACCACACCTTCAACACATTTTATATTTTTCTTACTAGACAACATACAATATACTCTAAAATTTTTAGATAGTACATATAACATATTATTAATAAGAAACTTTACTGAACAATAATTAAAATTAGAAAGATTAATCTCCCCTCATCAGTATTACTATTTGAAGAAGAAAAATACATACATATATATATATATAGTGTGTGTGTGTGTGTGTGTGTGGGGAGAGAGAGAGAGAGAGAGAGAGAGAGAGAGAGAGAGAGAGAGAGAGAGAGAGACTGGGGATTGAATAAATAATTAAAATTAGAAAGATCAATCTCCCCTCATCAGTATTACTATTTGAAGAGGAAAAAAAACATTTATATTTGTGGGGAGGGGGGAGACTGGGGATTGAACCCAGAGGCATTTTACCTCCAAGCTATATCTCCAGCTTTATTACATTTATTTATCTATTTATCTATCTATCTAGTTAGTTAGTTAGTTAGTTAGTTAGTTAAAACAGGGTCTTGTAAGGTTGATGAGAGCTGAACCATTTGCTGAGACTGTTCTCGAAACTGTATTCCTCTTATCTCAGCCTCTCAAGTACTGTGGTTATAGGTGTGCAACCCTGTCCCCAGCACATTTTATTTCTTTAAACGTTTCTCATATTTCCACGTTCATCACATAATTTTGCCTTGTATTCAAATTCAATATTCTTCTGTATCAAATATGTACACATTTTAATGTGTGTCTTTTCAATAAAATGCGGACAAATTTTTATGCACTTATCTACACAAGTAATAAAAATGTGGTCTTATAAACCATCCAAACAATACAGAATTTCCAGTCCTTTTTTTTTTTTTTTTTTTTTTTGCGGTACTACTTGAGATGGAACCCAGAGACATTCTACCTCTGAGCTACATACCCAGCCCTAGTTTTTTATTCTTTATATTGAAACAGGGTCTCACTGAGTTGCAAAGGGCTTCACTAAGTAACTGAGGCTGTCTCTGAACTGTGATCCTTCTGTCTCAGACTCCCAAATGCTGAGGTTACGCTGTGCCCCACCACACCCAGCTAATGTCCAGTCTTCTGCTTGCTGCTTCCACTGTCTGTAATACTCTTACTTCATTTGAGTCTCAGCTTGACTGACACTTACTTTGAATTGCCATCTCTGACCACTACATGACATTATATCATATATTTATTGATACGTCACTAGTGAGAATATAATGTCTGTAAAAATGGCACAAGAGTATGTTCAGGGGAAGTTGTGGTTTTATCACTGCTACCCACTAAATTCCAAAAACAGCTTGACATACATTAGAAACATTAGTTTTAATAAAGTACATAGACTTTCCAAGTTCAAAATTAGTAGCCAATCATATAACTTTTTCAATGTTGCATCATCATTTTAAACACTTTTATTGGTGCACGATTGTCCCCCATCATAATGTAGTTCATGGTCATTGCAGGATATACACTACATTATAAATTTTAAGTTCATAAAAGATATAGTTTATGTACAGTTAATATTTCAGTTCTTATACTACCCGTTTACTGTCACTTAGTTCCAAGTTCAGCACAATCACCAAAAACCCCTGTCATCAGTATCTCAAATCTATATCTCAAATCAAGCAAATGTAATTCACATGTCATGTTGGTTCAAATAATTGTGTTTAATTTTCTTTAAGCTTTTAATATAATTGTCAGTGAATCACTGATATCAGTGAATCTTTTCTATAACTAATATAATTATTAGATACCTTATCCAATTATCTCTATGAAGAGTCATAAATTTAAGATTTGAAGCAGGTTGAAGAGTATTCAGAAGAACACATAAATTATGTTTAGGTGAAAATATGCTACAACTTGCTGTTTGTAGTATCTCATTGGAACAAAAATACTAATAGTAAAAATATTTCTAATTATTACAATTGCTCAGATATTAAATAACTTTCCCAGAGTGAGAGTCGGGTTTTCCATTTGTAAAATTATATGACCATAATTTGAATCATATCTATTTAGGATATTGTAGAAATAACTGAATTTGATTAAAGGATGACTATTTTCTTAAAATTATATCCTGGAGAACACCGATTCTTCAGGGCATTAATATCAAGCAAAAGTATAAATTTCTGTTGTGAAATAATTCAGGAAAACTAATTTTTGAAAATCAAATCATTGTTTTGTTTAACTATGTGGTGATGCCTCAGAGCCACTCAACTGTGAGTGTGCATTGTGTAGCTCCCGAGAATACATTATGCATGGAAATGGTCTCAGGTTTATTTGGCATGGAATAGAGTTTTCAGAGGGTATCTAATAAGAATCAAGGTCCAGGAAACCACCTTTGGGTAGTTCTAAAATTGGTGAACTCTAAGGCACTTTCCAAACTTCTGCTATTATGTGCTTTTTAGAGAGTCTGCTCCTAAAGCCCAGCGAACACCATGGATTTAAGAATCTATAGATCTGATCTACCCATCCCACCTTCAAAATAAGACATTTTAAGTTTTACCTCTTTTAAATATTAGGAATCTGCAGAAGAGTTTAGTCAAAATATATGGTTTGACAGACCAAAATAAACATCCGAATGTATCTTAAATTATTCAAGAAATTGGATTTACTCATCACCATATTATCAGTTTATTTTTCCTCCAAAGAGCACGTGATTTGTGCTACTGTGCTGCAGTACTGGATAGTTTAAAGTATCTGCCTTATAGTCCAAATACATTATATATTCATTTATGTACTTTATATAAAACAAATTAAGTTGCCCATGTGTAACTTCAAGTTTGATGATGAGTATCTTAATTTTAATAACAGTAAGTACATTGGTTGATAAACATTGCATATATACCATATATTTCAAAAATGCATTTATTATTAAAACATTCCCTTTTATGTGTGGTATTGGGTATTGAGCAAAGGGACATTCTACCTCTGAGCTATACCCCCTCCCATTACTATACTTTTTATTATTTTTGAAATAGCATCTCACTAAGTTTCTGAGGTTGGGTTGGAGTCTGAGATCCTCCTGTCTCAGCTTCCCAAGTACTAGAATTAAAATATGTGCCACCATACCTGGCTTAAAATATTTTTATATGAAATTAAGAAATGTGACAATTATAAGATGTCACAATGATAAGAAACCAACACAAAAATATCTCAGTAGAAAGTTCGTCTGCATAGATTACAAACAGAAAATGTAAACTTACCCAAACCTGTAAAATAAATAATATCTCAAACCAGAAGTTACTTTTAATGTCAAACTATTAAATAAAATAGAACAATAAAAAATGCTGTTGGGATTTTTGGGGGGATGTATTAAAAATAAAGCAACAATATTAGACAGGAAAAATCTGTTTCTGTGTCTTAAGACCTTATCACACTCAAATCCTGAACAAATGCTCAATAAGATACAACCCAACTCACTTAATAGAAGGAAGAGTCGAGAGTAGGTGATAAAGGACAAATGTACTTTTATAAGTACCTGGGAGTAAGTACAGAAAGTGCAATTATGTCCTCTTTATTTTTTAAAAACATACACAGTGAAAATGAAAAAGGAAGTGAGGATACTCATGATAAAGAAAAAGATTAGCCGGGCGTGGTGGGGCATGCTTGTAATCCCAGCATTCAGGAGGCTGAGACGGGAGGATCACGGTGCGCGGACAGCCTCAGCTGCTTAGTGAGGCCCTCTGCAACTCAGTGAGACACTGTTTCAAAATAAAGAATAAAAAATAGGGCAGGGGGTATAACTCGGAGTTAGAATGCCCCTGGGTTTCATCCTCAGACTCTCAAAAATAAATAAATAAATTAATTAATTAAAAAATAAATAAAAATATAAAGATTAAAAAGCAGGACTTACATGTACAGGCAGGTAGCACTAAGAACATCACATCTATAAGAAGACAAAAATATATCAAATTTCATTACAAACAACATTTTTCCTCCTAACGTTTGCCCCCTGGCTTGTAAGCTGGTATTTTATACTTGGTGGTTGAGCCATGTTATAGCCACGTTACTTTTGGTGATTATACAAATTTCTCAATATACTCAGTGTAAATAACAAAGGGACTTCACCAAATCACCAACTTCCTTTAATGCTTTCAAATAAACAATACCTAGATTGGCAATACAGGGCTTTGCCATTTCTATTTCTTTTATATAATGGTTAACAGGCAGACACAGAGATGTACACCAGGTATCCTTGGGAGGCTGAGACAGGAGGATCACAGGTTTGAGGCCAGTGTTCCATAATATAGTGAGTTCAAAATAACAACAGCAACAAAAATAAGACTAGGGTGTATCCAGACGTAGATCGTCTCTGGGTTTGATCCTTCATTCCATAATAAATAAATAAATAAGTCATACAATATTAATACATTTATTTTTAAGGTTTTTCAGCATTTATATTCAAATAGTCTTGTTTTTTTAAAAAAAGTATGCTTCAAAACTATAATGACAAATTTATACCTTAGATATTCAAAATGTTTTTTAAACATATTGATTGTCTTCATTGAGGAATATGAGGAAAAGAAAAAGCAACTACCAAACAGAACAATACAAATATTTACTGATCTTGCTGATATTATAAGAGTAATTTTCTCACTGAAAATTCTCCAGTTCCATTAGGAATACATGGCAAAATATATGATCTGTTCACGTTTGCTCCAGAACTTTTATCTCCATAACATGTCAGTACTCTGTGCAGATCTACAGAGAAGTGGAGGAACAGAAAAAATGGGGAATGAAATTATATGGTATATGGCCCCTCTCCATCTATATTGCATTTTGTATTTTAATACCTTAACCCTGCTTAAGTCTGATCAGATTATGCTCTCATGTGGTGGAAAGGGTTAGAAATAACCTGAAAAGTTAAAAGAAATAAAAAGGAGATCGGCTGATCCTCTGGCAATAGCGGAAGCAAAGCTAAGTAGGCCTTGAGTTAGCATGAGACATCAGTAAGGCAAGAGCAAAGAGCTTCCTATTCTTTCTTTTTTTAAAAAAATTCAAACTACTCAAAAATAGACTAAGCTGTACATCTGACCCAAATAATACCCCCAAATGGTCCAGACATTTTTTTTCTTTCTTTCTTTCTTTTCCTTTAAATCTAGCTCCATTACCCATTAAACACTCAAGAAACAATGAAAACCACTCTCAAAAATAGATGCACATGGAGACACATGCAGCTGTAGCTACTACAACTCAGTCCACTTGGTCTGGACACGACAATGACTTTAATGGGGACCACAGCACTCTGAAGTTGGTCCACAGCACTCTCACTAGCAGGAACCATTAATCAAAAATCTTTTCATCAGCCGGGCGTGGTGGCGCACGTGTGTAATCCCTGCGTTTGGGAGGCAGAGACAGGAGGATCGCGCAGGTTCGAAGACAGCGCGCTGGCTTAAGAGGCCCTGTTTCCAAATAAACACAATATAAAATAGGTCTGGGAGTGTAGCCCTAAGGTAAAAGGGCTTCCAGGAACCCCAGTTTCACACACACAAAAAATCTTTTCATAAAATTGGCCCATTGATTTCTACATCCAAATACTTCCATCAAGTTAAAGGTGATAGTTAAAAGATTCCAATGAGCTAGGCATGGTGGCCATGCCTATGGTTCTAGTTACTGAAAGGCCGAGGTGGGAGGATTACCTGAGCTCAAGAGTTTGAGACCAGACTGGGCCATATCATAAGACCACATCTCACAAATACTACTACTACTACTACTACTACTACTACTACTACTAATAATAATAATAATAATAATAATAATTCAAACATGATTTAGATTGATCTTACAGATAAAACTACTGATTTGTTTTTTTGTTTGTGTTTGTTGGGGGGTTTTTTGGTGGTACCGAAGTTCCTGGAAGCCATTCTACCTCTGGGCTACACTCCCAGACCTATTTTTATATATTTTTTTATTTGGAAACAGGGTCTCTTAAGCCAGCACAGCTGGCTTCAAACCTGAGCGATCCTCCTGTCTCCGCCTTCCAGGGGGGGGGGGGTGACAAGCGTGCGCCACCATGCCCGGCCAAAAACTACTGATTTGTAGTAAGAAAAAATAATAATAATAGATCAGAGAGCAGATGGGGATTTGTACAGGATGGAGAACAGAGTCCGAACATTTTAAGAATTGCTGTTTCTTTTTTGACATTGTATTCTGGACATTATATAATATAAGCACTTATTTTAACATTTTTTGCCTTCAAAATTGTTTAGGGTTTACATTTAAATATGTCCTGCTTCTGACATTAATAAGCACAGTTTAGTAATAAGTATAGAATTCTACAGATAAGTGCATAAAACAAATGAAAGGCCAGGCATGGTGACACATGCTTGTAATTCCAGTACTTGGGAGGCTAAAGCAGAAGAATTGCAGAGTGAGGCCCTCTGCAACTTAGTGAGACCCTGTTTCAAAATAAATAATAAAAATTAGGACTGGGATTGTACCACAGAGGAAGAATGCCCCTGGGCTCAATACCCCCATACCACACACACACACACACACACACACACACACACACACACACAAAATGAAAGTACTTCATCAATCCATTACTGCTTACTCTCTGTTCAATAGTATTTTTCTTCTACTGAGGTTTAGCTAATGGATTTTTGTTAACATGGCCTTCACTAATATTTTAGTAGCTATATGCTTTTCCTAAAAAATGCTTTATAAAATGCAACATCCCGAGCCACATATAAAAAATCAAAATCATCACTGTGTCATTATATTTCATGCTTTGTTTCACCTGTACGCAATTAAACATTGGAATAGGGGACATGGACATTATTGTGTACCCTGATTTACTTAATTTAAGCCTTGTTGGTTGAGTTACTATTTTCAAGAGAAAATCTTACTTCTCTAAGTTTTCCTAAAATGCATGAAACCCTAAACTGTATAAAAACTTGTAAGTAGCGTTAGTTTCTTCCAGTGAGTAGCTGGTTTGATTTCCCTCAGGGGAGGTGGTTAAGTACAGGGAGGGAGTGAGGCAAGGCTTTCTGGGAATTATTTGAACCTTAAAGAAATTTAGAAGGTTTGGAAGTTAAATAAGGTTCAAGTTGGTTCTTATTGAGAATGTCTAAACCATTTTGCCCTTCCTTGGTGAAATGCCATAAAGCCAGGTGTGAACAGACTGTGAAGTGGCTTTTCTTGTGCAGAGAGCTTTGGCCAAATAGTGATCTCCTTTAAGCACATGTGGCAGTACCTTGTTTTGTGAGAAAGTTATGTGTGTAAACCTTGGAATCTAATCAAAGGGAAATCATTCCTAAATTGCATTGGAAGCATGGGATGATTCTTAAATGTCTTCTGCCATATATTAAGGCATTATTCAGTCTAATTTAGTAAAGATCTAAGCTCTGCATACTTAAAAGAATGCATTTTGATTTAATATAGATTCAAGTCTTTTAAATATTAATAAATATGTCTATAAAATAATATATATGTATATAGAATAAGAAAAATGTAAAGTGTAATTAAAAGAGCACTTAAAATTTTAGAACAACATAAATGAGTGTGTCCTATTGATGGCTCATCCCAGAAATGATAAAACTAAAGTTGATATATGCAGTTAAGAAAAATAGAAAAAAAATACAAATGATGATGCTATGTGTGTGGCAGGGTGGGCTTAACGAAGGGCCAAGACCATGTTCAGCAACTACTGAGATAAATCTCCAGCCCTATATAGAAGTTTTGTAAGTAAACAATTCTATTAGATTTTCTCTCTTATAAGTACATGTTTACTATACAACTACAGAAAAAGGTGCAATAATGATAAATAGCACTTATTAAATGACTCATATGCCATGGATACTTTATGCTATTATAATAAATCTCACAACAACATTATGAAGCAAGTATTATAATTATTTAGCACTTTATGGAAGACAAAATTGATACTCAGAGAGGCTGACTTTTACCCTCTCCATAGCTAAAAGGTGACAAAGTTGGTTGCCACAATTATATAAACACTACTAAAAAACAGAAAAAGCAGAAAATAAAATTTACCTAGAGTTATATAGTGACATAATTCTATATACATTGTATTAATAATTTTTATGTATTATTAATAATATATATAACTATACACACAGAAAGACATGCATATAAAATCTTTATAATATAAATATTAGTCCTCTATTGGAGGAATAGTTAGCAAAAATTTTCTCCCAAGCTGTTGGCTCTCTGTTGAGGTTCTTGATTCCTTCACCTTATAGAAGGTCTTCAGTTTAATGCAATCCCACCTATTGATCCTTCCTTTTAACTTCTTGTGCCTTTGGAGTCTTGTTGAGAAAGTTTTTACCTTTGCCTATGTGTTGAAGTGTTAGACCTTTGCCCTTTTCAAATTACTGCAAGGTCTTTGGTCTAATTTCCAGGTCTTTGATACATTTTGAATTGGCTCTTGTGCAGAGTGAGAAAGTGGGGCTTATTTCAATTTTTCTGCATATGGCTAACCAGTTTTGCCAACACCATTTGGTCAAGAGGTATTTTTCCAGTATATGTTTTTGGCATCTTTGTCCTAAATCAATTAAGTATACCCATAAGTATGGGTATTTGTTTCTGAATCTTCTATTCTACTCCATTGGTCTATGTATCTGTTTTTGTGCCAGTGCCACGCTGTTTTTATTACTATGGTATTGAAGTAGAGTTTGAAATCAGATATTGTGATGTTTCCAGAATTGTTCTTGCTGAGAACTACTTTGGCTATTCTGTTTTTTTTTTTAATTGCTCCAAATGAACTTAAGGACTGATCTGTTTATGTCTGTGAGGACTGACCTTGGGAACTTAATAGCTATTATGTTGAATCTGTAGATCACTTTTGGAAGAATGGCCATCTTGATTATATTTATTCTGCCTATCTATGAACATGGAAGATCTTTCCATCTCCTAAGGTCTTCAATTTCTTTTTTAATGTTTTATAATTTTTTTGTAGAGATCTTTTACCTCCTTAGTTAGGTTTATTCCTAAGTATTTTAGGTTTTTTTATAGTATATCATGAATGAAAGTGTTTTCTAGATTTCTTTTTTCAGTATATTTATGGTTGGAATATAGGCAAGCTTCTGATATTTTAAGAATAATTTTGTATTCAGACACTTTGCTGAATTTGTTGATCAGTTCTAAAGACTTTTTGGTTAATTTGTTGTGTCTTCTAAGTATAGTATCATGTCATCTACAAATAGGGAAATAAAACAAATAACCCCCCAAAAATGGGCACGTGAACTAAAATAGACACTTCACAAAAGAAGAAAGCAAATAGCTAATAAATGTATGAAAAAATGTTCAACAACCATAGCAATCAGTGTGATGCAAATCAAAACTACCCTGAGATTTCACCTAACTCCAATTAGAATGGAAATCATTAAAAAACACAAACGACAACAAATTCTGGTGAGGATGTGGAGAAGTGGGGACTCTAAAACATTGTTGGTCATATTGAAAATTAGTGCAACCACTTTGGAAAGAATATAGAGAATCCTCAGAAGAATAGGAATGAACCTATCATATGATCCAGCAATACAACTTCTGAATATTTACCCAAAAGAATGGAAACTAAATCATCAAACTAATGCATGAGTATCTATGCTCATAGCTGCACAATCCACAATTGGAAAACTATGTAACCAGTAAAGATGTCCATCAACAGATGAATGGATTACAAAATTATGGGATATGCACACAATGGAATTTTACTCAGTCATAAAGAAGAACAAAATTAAATAATTTGTAGGAAAATAGATAGAACTGGAGAACATTACACTAAATGAGATTAGTCAGTCACAAAAAGTAAAAAATTGGATGCCTTCCCTAATATGGAGAAGCTAAGGAGAAAAAGGGTCATAGGAGGAACTCTAAACAAAGAAGGAGAAACAATATATGAGCAAATAAGGTGACCTAACTGAGGGGGGTAGGAGGGAGATAAGGAAAATTCCCTAATGTACATGATGTATATTCACATATATATCGAAGTCAATCACTAAGTCAAACATGAGAAGAAGGGAGGGGGAATGGAATGGGGTGGAAGTTGGGAAGGGCTTAATGAGTGATGTATGCATGTATGCATCTACCATCTTGTACTCCATTAAGATGTTTAACTACAATGCACCAATAAGAAAGTAAAATAAAATAAAATGAAGTCTATAAATTCAGTAGTGATAATGATGTGTATTTTCACTTTTACTTAAAATTAAATTTTTCTATGAGTTTCTTTTTTCTTCTTAATTCTTCTATGAGTTTCTTCTATTTTCAGCTATAAAGACTACTAAGATTTGGGCATGGTGGCACAAACCTGTGATCCCAGGAGTTGGTAAGCTGACACAGTATACTAACAGGCTTGAGGCCAGCTTCAGTGACTTAAGGAGGCCCTCAACAACTTAGTGAGATACTTTTTCGAATAACAACAGTAATAATCAGGCTACAGTGTAACTCAGAAGTAGAATATCCCTGGATCCAATCCCCAGTACCACAAAAGAAATAAAAAATGAAAGAAGACTACTGGGAAATTTGTTTAGACAAACTTTATTAAATCAATATATTTCAATTCCTAACTGAAAGGCCCATACTCATTATGCACACATCAAACATCTGTTCAAGGAGATGACATTGCTACATTTTTTTTTTTTTTTACTTTTTAATGAATACAGTAAAACAGGCTGATTTGTTTTTCTGGTACATTTACTGATCTGAGTCCATAAAAAATATTAACAGTTTTTGAATAGATGGTTCAGGGATAGTATCTAAATACCAATCATCAGTTTATATTTCTTTTCTCTGTTTTTAGCCTTTTTTGTTTCTCCCTGACCATGGCCACAATAAGTCCTTCATCAGCCCTAGGAAGAATGTTGAGTTTTTAAATGTACATTAAAATAGTTTCATGTGGATTTGAAAGCAACAAATTTCAGGATCATGGTATATAATTTATGCTTAAAATGTTTGATAACCTCTCAAATAACATCTCTACCATTCATTGTTGATGCTCATGTTCTGTGTGATAGTAAAAGATTGTACATCAATTGTTGGTCCTGAGCCACAGAAGTCAAGTGGAAGCCTGATGGAATTATCCAGAAGCCAGGGACTAATGTGTAGAGAAAGGCCACACCATGGCATGCGGTATACTTGTATGTCTTAAAGGCAAAACATTTGTTGCTTTCAAAATAGTACATTTTTTTTTTAGCCTTAGTACATTTCACTAATGTATGTGAAATTATTTTATGGGAGAGCAGCCATAGCAATTACTTATAATTAATAAGGATGCATGTGTTTATTTTGGCTTAACAATTGAATCTTCTACTTAGAGGGGCACTCAGAGTCTTATAGCATGAGAAAAATAAAGAAAAACAGGAACTGAATGCATTATTGTACTAAATGAATTCATCTGTACTGAATTTCTTTTCATAGGAAACAGAAGAGTTTTTTTCCCCTTTATCATATGCAATAAAATCAAATTGTTTCTATCATAAATCCTAATTTCCAAAATAATACAATTATAAAATACTCTACTTTCCAACAAAATTAATAGAGTGGGAGGAAAAAATCAGAAGTCTTCCACTAATTTCAATTTCCACCCTGAATTATGGAGACAAGTAAGTCAATAATCTACTTCATTTGCCAGAAATGGTAAAGTAGGTGGCATTTACTCATTTTTAAAAATATTAACAGAGAATATGAGAAAATTTCATTGTGATTTTTAAGGAGAGAGATGATTAGTACTTTTCCTAGTAGATCCTAAATGTTTGAAAAATAAAGTGGAGAAAATATAATTCCCTCAAATAACACTGATTCAAGCAAAATCAACATCTAATGAATAACCACAAAATCACCAAAGTGAATAATTGAAGGAGCTGATCTCCTCTTTCCCTTGTATGGCCTAAACATCAGTTTAATAACCTGCACTGTTTTGAAATGATAAAATATTAGGCACCTGTATTATAAAATATACCAAAATCGATAAACATACAATACTTATAAATATACCAAATTGATAAACATAAACATTTATTTGGGTTTTTCCCACATATTCTGTCTTACATGGTTGACTGTCACAGAGTAGAGGAAAATACATCACACAGGAATATGGATGCTACTTCCCTGGAGAACTACTAATTTTACTAATTGATCTTCCTTGCTTCCCTTAAGTCATTTTCCCAGAGAAGACTTCAGCGTGAATTCAGTGTGCCTTGTTCTGACAGAATTAGCTTCTCTCCTCTGAATGGGGAGAGAAAAGGGCAGAAGCGGCCACCTGTGAGCTTATATAATTTTATTGTGGTCAATATAAAATCACAAAATGATTTTTTTCCAAAAAGCATACCATTTTCTCTTCATTATTCCTGAAATGTGGATTTTATCTTCTTATCTCTACAAAAAAAAATCACTCCATTTTATTTTAAAAAATCAAGAAAACATCATCTTTAATATTAGCCATTTATAATTCTGTAACAGAACATGGCCAACCAAAATGTGTCCCTGAAATATTTTCTCACACATGAGATAATGACAGAGACTCAGATGCAGGAATTCCATTAAAGACAAGTGCTCTCACTCTGTCATAAAGGAGGAAATGATGTTAATCTGCACATCAAAACAGATACCTAGATAAACATGTTTGCCTTTTTCTGAATTACTGTCATTAATATAGCCACCATCTTTTGTTCTTCTACATTGTCTTCATTTTGTCTGTGTTAATAGATATCTCTTACAATTTAATCTGCCACTTGGCACAGAAAACAGAAAGAAGATATGCTAAAAATTATAAGAAGGAAACTGTCAGTTTGATCACCAAATACTTTATCATGTATATCACTAGAAATCCTTGTCAATTATTGTTTGTAATCAGTAAAATCTATCACAGTGACTGTGACTTATAAAGATAGTTTATGGAAAGCTACTAAATAGATCTACTCTTTTGGTCTTTTTTTTTTTTGGACCTATTGGCTTCTAAGAAGGGGAAAACTATAATATAAAATATAGTAAAATGTTTATATTCACAAGGTATTTTCAAAAACTTAGATAGTCTTTTAGTAAGAAATCCCACACCAAAATGGAAGAGCCTCCATGTAGCCCTCTGTGGGAAATGCTCCTGGATATCAAAGTCCTATTATGAATTCAGGGCATCCTGTTTATTGCAGAGATGAGCTTCTTGTCTTGTCAATGTGGAATCCATCCTCCTTTTCCTACAGGTGGTGAAATTTACAGTGAGCAATTGTCTGCCTTAAACCAGGATGTGCAGAAATCAAGTGCAGAGTCAAAAATAGGACACGAATATTCCTGACCCCTCACCTCTTTCTCAATCCACAGCACTGATTTTTCTCCCTGCTCCATGGTAGCAATAGTGGGCTAGTCAGATGCCAAGAACTTGTTCCTTGTGTCATCAAGAAATAAATTTCACGGGTAAGGGAGCCCAGCTAGTCACTGATTGCAAAGCACTTTGAAAATGGAAAACCAAATACAGTGTAAGTGCTAGATGCCACTACTATTCAGAAGATAAGAAACGGAGTGCACAGTTATCATTATGGTTATTTATAACTGGGATACAGAAGAATTTGGGAAGGGAAGCAGGAAGAGCCAGAGGTAATATGGCAACAAGAACTTTCACTAAGAGCCTGAACTTATTTTAGTAAGGTATCAGATTCCGAAGCAATAACTGGAGGCTTTGATTATATTAATAGATCAATGGCATTTTTATTTTAAAATATTTGCAGGGTGTAACAAAACAATGACGATCATATAGGCAGTGTATTTTCTCATGTCACTCTATAAATAAGAAACATACTTCTGAGTGGAGAAGTGCAGTGATCCTTAAAATAGAAACTCTGATGAAAGAACTGACAAAGAATATAATGACTCACAACACTTAAAGTAAAGAATTTAAACAAACTCCTCCAAAATTTCCCTAGTGAACATGGAACTTCTTGGTTGGGGAAAATCAACACTGCTACAACATAATTAGATATAAAAGATCAGAGAATCAGCTGTCCACCTCTAGAAAAGAGCTCCTAGGAGTAACCTTAAAGCAAGACAGGTGAGAAGTGGCCCATCATTTTCATCTTAATCACTTGGTCGCCATTTATATTATTTCCCCCTCCAGGTATAGACTTCCCTCTTTCACTCCATCTACCTAGCTTCGATCCAGTGGTAAAATACCAACCAAAACCTGCAAATCCTTGATGCCAACTTCATGGGTCAGTTCAGTTCATACTGATGGCTTGATTAATTGGTCAGTGCCCAACACTAAAATACTAAAGTATTTTGCAACTTTCTCTTATTTATTTAAACATGTAAAATAAGAAAGAATTTAATAATTACCTTACTTCTCTAATGAAATTTAATAATTGGCATATTTTATGTTTTAGTTCTTAATTTCAAAATCATTGTAGAAGAAAATGACATCATCTGAAAGTAAGCCAACACCCTTTTCCTAAGAATTAAGATCCTCCAACAATGTTCTTTATTCAGTGAGGCCCTTGGCAACTGAGTGAGACCCTGTTTCAAAATAAAAAATTAAAAAAATATGGCTGGGGGTATTGCTCAGAGTAGACTGCCCCTGGGTTCCATCCCCAGTACTGCAAAAAAAAAAAAAAAAAAATCCTTCAAGTTACTCTTAATGGCATTATTACACCTATGAAAATTACAGATGATGCTATCTATCATGTGAAATCAAGTCCATATTCAATTTTCACAAGTGTCACAAATACCAGTTTTATAGTTGGTTTGATTGAACCAAAGAATCAAGTTTATGTCATCTTCTAGTTTTAGCATTTATTTAATTTATTCATTTATTTTCGGTACTGAGGATGGAACCCAGGGGCATTCTACCTCCAAGCTACACCCCAGCCTCATTTTTTCATTCTTTATTTTGAAACATGGTCTCACTAAGTTGCAAAAGTCCTCACTAAGTAGTATCTGAGGCTGTCCATGGACCATGATCCTCCTTTCTCAGCCTCCCAAATGCTGGTATTACAAGCATGCACCACCACGCCCAGCTAGAATTTTATTTTAAGACCTTCTTACTAGCTTGTTTTGTTCTATTTTAGTCAAGAAATGTCTGCTAACTTTTAAATCCTTTTTGAGAAACTCAATCATTAATATTTGATAATATCCTACAACATAGTTTGTTATCTCTTGCTATAATTTAAAATTCTATGTGCCTTTTTCTGTAAATTAAAAAAAGATACTTTAAAATGTTTGATTAAAATCTTTTTTTTTTTTTTTTTGGCGGTACTGGGATTAAATCCAGAGGCATTCTACCTCCGAACTAAACCCCCAGCCCTATCTTTTATTCTTTATATTTTTAAACAGGTTCTCACTAAGTTGTGGAGGGCCTCAATAAGTAGCTGAGGCCATCTGCAAACTGCTGTCCTTCTGTCTCAGCCTCCCAAATGATGGAATTATAAGCATGTGCCACCACACCCCGCTGACTGAAATCTTAAACATTTTGGCCATTTTATTGATTGACAGATTTGATTGATTGGTTGTAGCACTAAGGATTAAAATCCCATTTTGTCTAACACTGAACTGCACCCTCAGCTCCATATTTTTTCTTTTATTTTGAAATAAGATCTTACTAACTTGCAGTGGGCCTCCCTAACTTACTTAGGCTGGCCTTGAACCTGTGATCTTCCTGCCTCAGCCACCAAAGTACTGAGATTAGAGGCTTGTATTATATTTCATAAGCAAAAGTGACACTTACATATGATGACTCGCATTATTTCTACCTATTCGGATCTTAACGAAGTTAATTTTATTATATTTAAGGAATGCTGAGAGAATTGTGCAGACATCCACTTTCTCTTTCCAGTTAGCTGGTAATGTTTTGTAGTTCTAATATTTAATCCCCAGTTTCTTTCTTGTTCTACATTTCCCACTATGTGTTATATTCCTGACACTGTAAACTGTGTTTGACATTATTTTCTGTTACTTATAGAATCTATCACATAATAGTACTGAAGTATTCAGTATTCAGTAGGTTCCTAGTGAATAATTAGTAATTGAAGGATTCATAACATAGCAAATCTGACACATCCTATGTCTTAATGCCTCTGTATTCTGTTGCATTTAGGTAGCCTGCTCTAAGAAAATGTAATCCTAACTCTTGCTTTCATTTATGAAAAAATAATTTATAGAAGACTTGTGTTCCTACTAATGAAATATTTTAAGAAATTATAAAATTTCTTAGTTATGAAGGTAGCCCAGACTTGGAAGGAAAAAATATCATAAGTAAGTTATGTTAGCTGGACATGGTAGCACATGCCTGTAATTCTGGTACTTGAGAGGCTGAGTCAGGAGAAAGATAGGTTCAAAGCTAGCCTCAGCAATTTAGCAAGGCCCTCAGCAGCTCAGTGAGACCCCATTTGGAAATTAAATAGTGTTGTGAGTATAGCTCAGAGATAGAAATTCCCTGGGTTCAATCTGCAGTACCAAAAGATTCATAATAATAGTAATAGTAATAATAATAACAATAATGTTAATTGATGTGAGTCTAAAATTCTGTATTGTTATTTTCCTCCTGGGACATGTGCTAATTCCAGGAAAAGTTAGAATGCTAAAAGTATACATAAGAAGGTGGCTACTTAAAACTAAAAAAGGCAGAAGCTGGGCATGGTGGTGCACACTTGTAATACCAGTACTTGGGAAACGGAGATGGGAGGAACCAGGTTCTTGGCTAGTCTCAGCTACTAAATGAGGCGCTCCACAACTTAGTGAGACCCTGTTTCAAAATAAAAAAAATAAAATAAAATAAATCCCATGGGTTCAATCCACAGCACCAAAACAAACAAACAAACAAACAAACAAACAAACAAACAAAAAGCCTATAGAGCTGAAAGTATATATAGAGAGTACTATGTAAGCAGGAAGCTAGGGGAAAAAAAAAATATATATATATATATATATATTTTTTTTTTTTTAATTTACTGGGGATTGAAGCCAGGGGCATTCTACCACCAAGCTATATTCCCAGCCCTATTTTTCAGTCTTTTATTTTTTGAAACAGGGTCTCTGAGTTGCAAAGGACCTCACTGGGTATCTATTTTGCATCTTGTATATATGTCTGTAGACTCTACTTGCAGATTTTTCTCTAATGTCAACCATTTTAGCTCATGTGACTTCTGGTTGACCAGATTCTTCTAAAGCCTTAAACTTTATTTCAAAATTCCCACTTGTCCTAGAAGTAAGCCAATTACTACAGAGTTGTACTTTAAGTGTAGTTTCCTTTTCAAACTTGATTTCAGAATTTCTTTCTATCGTATAGAATAGCCAATCCCACAGAGTTATAAACCCAAGCCCTCACCAATCAGGGCAAGGGGCAGGATCTGCTGACCAGACTTTTTGTTAGTTGCATACCTTTCTGCAGAAGTAAATTGCCTTGCCAAGTTACTTTCAATTTCATGAGTTTTTATTTGTGGTTTCCTTAGAATACTTTTCTAAGTGCAGAACCAAGATTTTTGTTAAGAAAAAGAAAAAGACATGAGCCTAATCTTGTCAATTATATCATATGTTGAAATTTTCCATAGTCTTAAGCTGCACAGGTCAAATCCTTAGACTCAAAGCTGAGAGCATTTTTTTTTAATGTAGAATTGTTGTCTACAAGTACCCAAAATAGAAAAATTGTTGTTTGGCACATGTAAATATGGAGAGATCTTAGTAAGTTGGACAAGCTCTCAATGAAGAACCTTAAGTGGAGAACTCTAAATGGTGGGGATAAATCAGAGACAGGTCAAGGATTCCATAGACTAAAACAGCTCCTTAAATCAGTCCAGTCCTAAACTGGCTTACAGCAACCTAAACTTCTTTGGTTTCTTGTACTAAGATCCATAAACTCCATCCTGCTCTGGTTAATTCTCTTAAAGAAAATATCATCTAGTGCCTCTATAGTGTTTATATACAAATTCCAGTATTCATTCAAGAGTTACCTGCTATGACAAGAAAAAGGCTCAAATATTTATAAAACAAAATCACAATTACAGGAAGTGATGGAAGCATGCCACCAGGGACCCAGAAAAATGAGTTACCCCAAGATGGATTTTTAAGTAACCATAACTGCTATGCTTTAATGAAATAATGAAAAAATTTACTGGGAAAGATAACCTATAACAAAGCATCAAATAAAATCTAGAACTAAAATATGATAAAAATTGAAATGAGCACATCAGTTTAAAAGTAGATTGGATGCAAATTAAAAGAATTAATCAATGGGCTGTCTCAGTCAATATTATCACTGCTATAATCCAAGAAAACCTGTCCACAAAATTTGGCAAAAGAAAATTTATTTGCTTACAATTTCTTGGAGATTCTTGGTTCAGTTCCTGTGAGGCTGGGGTTTAAGTTTCTCAAGGCATGGAGCAGATGGGAGAAAGCAGAGAGATGGCGATCACAGGGGCTCTGCCTCTCACAGCAAGGAGGGAAGCAAGAGCCACTAGAGGTGGAAGAAGGATATATAACCACAAAGACCATATACCCTGGGCAACCAAGCCCCACTTTCAACATTGCTACTTTGTTTCCATGATGGCTAAAGGGACATCCTGTATCTAAACCATTATTTGGGCAAAATACCCCAATGAAAAATAAAATGATTAAAGTGTGAACACAGAAGAAAATTAAATATGCTGAAAAAACATAAAGGACATATAAAGCATGGTACATTTTATAAACATGTATAACTGGTGTTTTAGAGAAGAAGAAATGAAAGGTTGTGGTCAAATCAATATAAAAATAATGACCAATAATTTTTAAAAATTGGTAAAATATGAGTCACAGATTCAAGAACAACAAAACCCCTAGTAGACTGAATAAAAAGTAAATTACACCTAGTAATAATGCATTGAAACAAGCAAAACAAAAGAAAAAACCATGTAACACTTCTTTATTTACTTAGATCTTTTATTTTATAGGAATTTGCACTACAGAAATTTTATGAATGTTTTTCATTTATAAATACATTTATTTATTATAAATACATATATTATTTGGCCAACTACAAATGCTATCACAGTTTTAATTTTGGTTCCTCATATTTGCTGCCAACTTTTAAAATTCAGTTAACTTCTCTACTTTAACCTATTTCCTGTAACTTTGCCAAAATTACTCATTTGCTCTAGGAGATATTTTCATTTTTGTTATGTTTCAGAGGGTGTTCTTTTAAGATTCCAAGGGAATCTTTATGATTTCTTGTGATTTCCACATAAGCTTTCATTTCATTTTCAAGTTGGAACAGCCTTATTTCCTATTTTTCCGTCTTTTATTTCCTGTCCTAATTTATTATTGTCATTAGATCTTCCAGTAATTTGTTGAAGAGCAAGGTAAGATTAGACACCTTTGTCTTGAGACTTCTGGGAAGATGGCGCCCGAGAAAAGCGGGGCTTAAGAGCCCCGCTAACAACAAACCTCCATTACCACAAAATCAGCGCCTTTCATAGCCAGAAAACACCATCACCAGTGAAACAAAAAATCACCAGGCTCCAGAGAGAAAGCGGACTGAGAACAGAGCCACAGAGGAGATAACCGGCCTATCGCCCGAGGACGCGGCAGACGCGGCGGCAGCAGCGCCATACTGCCGGCGAATTCACAGGACGGCTACAGCAAGCCGAGGTGAGCCACTGCGGAACAGCCAGGCAGGATTTCTCCGTGCAGAGAGCATCTAAAGTTCCCAGTGGCCGAGCTCAGCACACGCTGCAGGGATTCAGAGTGGAAACCAAAACCAAGAAGAAAAAACCAACCCCACAGCCGAGGGCGTAGCAGCGGCGCCATATTGCCACCGGCGGCAGCAGCACCGAATCCAGCGAGGCCAGTACAGCTACATCTGCGTACTCAAGAACAGTGAGTCAAATTGCGGGCCACAGAGGAGAAATCCCAGTACTGTACTCCCTGGGACTTGACCCAGTGGGGGAGGGGCGGTGGCAGAGATATCACACCATAGGAGAACATGCAACCTGGCACCCCCCACAGTCTAAAGCAGCCTCTATCGACTCTCTGGGTCGGAGACTCTGTGATAAAACCCAGTAAAGGAGTAGTGGGGTCTGAGATACTACTGACTCGAGATCCAGAGCACCTTAAGTGAAGTCATAGTGACCCAAGGGAAGAACCCAGAGAAGGCACAAACATCCGAAATCATGGGAAAGAGGAATAATACTGGAGCAATAAATGCCCACAACCCCACAACATCAGAACCCGATAAAACTGAAAATCAGAGATTTCTAGAAGATCAAATCAGGAAAATAACTGTAGAAATAATAGAGGTGCTTCGAAAAGAACTCAGAGAGAGCCAAAAAGAGATAAAGGATGCAATTAATGAAGTAAAGGCCTCAATTCAAAGCACAAACAACCGATTAGAACACATGGAGAACAGAATCTCGCTCTTAGAAGATGAGCAATCCAAAAATGAACGCATAGTTTCTAATCTAGAAAAAAATATCCAACAGCAGGAATCTGATATTGAAGAAATATGGGCCCATTTTAAGAGAGCTAACCTAAGAATAATTGGAATAGAGGAGGGAAAAGAAAGTGAAACCAAAGGGATCAACAATCTCTTTAAGGAAGTAATAGCAGAAAATTTTCCAGACATAGAGCAAGAGGTCGATACACAGGTCCAGGAAACTTATAGAACTCCCTTTAGACAGGATCGGAGAAGAGGATCCCCACGCCACATAATTGTCAAAATGACCAATGTGGAAGCCAAGCAGAGAATCTTAAAGGCAACAAAAGCAAAGGGCCAAGTGACATTCAGAGACAAACCAATTAGAATCACTCCAGACTTCCCAAACCAAGTTATGAGAGCCAGAAGGGCTTGGAGTAACATATTCCAAACTATGAAAGAAAACAACTTCCAGCCAAAAATTTCCTAACCAGCAAAACTTTCTATCAAATTAGGAGAAATAAGAAGCTTCCATGACAAACAGAAACTGAAGGAATTTATGTCTTCAAAACCAGCACTAGAGAAAATACTCAAAGAGATTAACTACAAAGAAGAAATAGGTAACACACTCCAGAACTAGAGAAACAAGATTTTCCATCCAACAAACAACTAAGATTGGTTATCTGTGGAGATTCATTATTTATGTTAGTCTTTTACCTACCTCTAAAGGGTATTGTTTGCCTTTATTGTTGTTAATTTCTAGGATTCCTAGTTGGAAAATTAATATACCTTCAGATATAGCATTTGGAAATATTTTATCCCATTCTATTAGTAACTGTTAACTCTGTTTACATTGTCTTTGGATATACAATTTTTTTTTAGGGAGTTTGTATACTCCTCTGTTGCCTGTGCCTTTGAAATCATAACCAAGAAATCACTGCCAATTTCAATGTTGTGAGGTTTAATGACCCAGATTTTCTCCTAAAAGTTTATAGTCTTAAGATTTATATTTAGGTCTATTATCTATTTTGAGTTAATATTTGTATATGGGATTAGGTAAGGGTCCAATTTTATTCTTTTCCATGTAATTATTATTTTTTAACAATATTTAGTTAAAAGATTAATATTTCCACCACCAAATGTTCGTGGAAACCTTGTCAAAAATAACTTGACAATATAGGGAAGAATTTAGCTCTAGGCTTTTATTTAACTCCAATGGTTTATAGATCTGCCTTTAGAATAGTACTACACTGTTTCAATTATTGTAGCTTTATATGGTTTGAAATCAGAAAATATATATCTTCTAGCTTTGTTCTTTTTCAAGATCGTTTTGGGTACCTAGAGTCCATATTCCATATTAGGATAGATTTTTTTCTGAAAAATAAATATATAAATATATGATAGTTTCACCTAAAAAATAGAAAAAAAAATATTCTCTGGTAAGAAAGCAAGCAAAAAGAAATATTGAAATGTTATCTTTAAGTCATCAAAAGCTTGGTATCAGACAAATGAAACTGTTATGTGAGATTATCATTTTTAATTTTAGATAAATTGCCATAATACTAGATGTCAACTACTAAGCCAAGCATGGGAGGGAGGGATAGGGAGAGAATGGGGTGGGGATTGGGTGGGGGCTGACTGGGAAAAGTGTGCATGTATGTCTACAAAAGTATGTATCCTACTATGATGTATGAATACAGTGCACCAATAAAAATAAATTTAAAAAAAAGAAGAAAAAAAAAAGACACCTTTGTCTTGTTTCCAGTCTTCACAAAAAGGATTTAGTCTGTCTCAATAAAATATATTTATCATTGCCTAGTTTCTGAGACTTTTTATCATGATTGGCTATTAAAGTTTTTCAAATGACTTCCTGCATCAATTCATATATGATTAGTAATTTTTAAATTTTTCTTAACATGATAGATTACATTGCTCAGTTTTCTAACATTGGACCAGCCTTGAATTTCTAAAATAAATCTATTGAGTTAAATTGGTAATTATACCTAATTCATGTTTACAATTACTTTTTTAAAAAGTTTTGCCTGTGCATACATTAGAGATATTTGTGTATGGTTTCATTTTACACTAATTTCATCTAGTTTGTGATAATGACTACATAGAATGAGATTGGATATTTTTTCATTTTTTTCTTTTATTTTATAGAAATATTTTGTAAATTTGGTATAATTCTCTAGCAAAAGCATCTAGGTTTAGAGATAACTTTTTTTGAAAAGTTTTACTACAATTTTAATTTCCTTAGTAGTTATAGAGACCAGTTGTATTATATTTTTCATATTGAATTGTGGTAATTTATACTTTCTAAGAAGCATATTCATTTCATCTTTGTCAAATTTATGTTGTAGTATTTTCTTATAATTTCTTTGGTGGCTGTAGAGTTTGTACTAATAAGTAATTTAATGTGTGCCATTTCTACATTTTTGTTTCTTCCTCTTGCTAGAGAATTGTCAATTTTATCAATCTTATCAAAGGAACCACTTTTTATTTTCATTTTTAATCATTTTTCTCTTTTCAATATCATCAAATTATGCTCTTTATTATTTCATTTTTTCACTTAATTTGGGTATGTTGTTCTTTTTATGGGGGGGAGTCTTGAGAAAGTAGCTGATATTATTAAACTGATGCTTTTCTTCTTTACTGTAATCACCAAATACTATAAATTTTTCATTTAGGATTGGCTTTAGATATAATCTATACATTTTTAAAAATATGGTTATAATTTTTAAATTTATTGTATTTCCTTAGCCTTCCTTTTGTATTGTGTTTATTTATTTATTTATTTTTATAAATGTATTGATGCACTATGGTCCCACAGCATATCATAATGTAGTTAGTTCAAAGTGATAATGACATACATGATGTTTTTAGATATTTTTGGTTTGGTCATCATAATTTTAATCATATTGGGTTGCAGAGTGTTAGAAAAATACACACACACAACTCTTCTTGGCCTCCCCATCAGGCATCTCCTCCCCCATAAGTAAGATTACTTTTTGATTCATAGATTATTTAGAAACACATTGTCTATTTTTTAGTGTTTGAAACATTTCCTATTTTGTTATTGATGTCTATTTTTATTCCATTATGGCCATAGAATGTATTCTCTATGGTTTCAATGCTTTTTAATTGTTTGAGGTTTGTTTTATGGCACAGGATATGCATTATCTTAATATAGATTTTGTAACAGCTTAAAAATAATATATATTCTGTTGTTTTAGGGGGAATATCAAGTCAATTTTTATTATTTCCTTTTGGTTTAATGTGCTGTTGAGTTTTTTATATCCTTGCTGATTTTCTGACTAGTGTTTATATCAATTGTTGAAAAACTAGTGCTAAGTTTTCAGCCATAATTATAGATTTACATATTTTCCATTTAAGTCCTATCAGTTTTAGCCTCATATTTTGAAACTGCTATTGAAATATGTATGTATTTTTAGGATTACTATTATTCTTACTGTGTTGACACATTTGTCATTGTATTCTGTTTTTCTCTGACTGTGATAATATTCTTTGCTTAGATGTCTACATTCCGTTTTCTTTGAAAATTAGCATAATTAATTCACCCATTCTTTCTCTTTAAACTTACTAAAAGATATTTTGCTAGATATAGAATTATAATTTGATACTTTATTTAGCTGCCTAAAAAATGCTATGAAACTTAATTTGTCCTTCAGAGCTTCTGATGAAAAGTTCACTGCAATTTTTTTGCCCTAGAGATAATTTTTTTTTTTTTTTGCCTGTTTTAGAGATTACTTCCTAAACTTCAGTGAGTGGGCAAAAGTTTAACTACTATATGTAAAAGCTTTGGTTCATCTTGCCTAAATTATTTTTGGCTTCAAAAATCTATGTGTAAACCCCGGCGTGGTGGCGCAAGTTTGTAATCCCTGCACTTGGGACTCGGAGACCTGAGGATCATGCAGATTCGAATCCAGCTGCGCTGGATTAAGAGACTCTGTTTCAAAATAAAAATATAAAAATAGGTCTGGGAGTGTAGCCTGGAGGTAGAAGGGCTTCCAGGAACCCCAGTTACCGCCACACACACAAAAAAAATCTATGTGGATTTAATTTTGTTTTGGAGAATTTTCTGTCATTTTTTTAATACATTGACATTCTTATCTTTTTTTCCTCTACTTATGAACATTTGAAGAGATAATATTAGATTCTTTTTTATATTTTCACAGGTCACTTAGGACTCTATTCATATGGTTGTCTCACCTACCTTAATCATTCAGATAATTTCTATTTTTCTATCTTCAAATTGAATGATTCTTTCTTCTATTTTTTTTCTATTCTGATGTTGAACTCATCCACTAAGGTTTTTATTTTGACTTGTATATTTTTAGCTCAAAAATCTGTTTTATTCTTTGTAGCGTTTTATTTGTTTGCAAAGACTTTCTACTTTTTCTCTTGCTTCAAATTAGTTTAGAATTGCTCATTAAAGAAACACTATGCTAGACAGAGTGGCTCATGACTATTATCCCTGATGTTTGGAAGGAAGATTGCAATTATGAGGCCAGTCTTAGCAACTTAAAAAGACCTTGTCTTAAAGTTAAAAAAAATTTCAAAATGTCTTATTATATAGTTTAGTAGTAAGGTGCCCCTGGGTTCACTTCATAACCACAATTTTAAAAAGAATGGAGAAAAGAAGGAAAGAAGAGCTACTTTATTATGGTTGTTTTAAATTCCTTGTCAGATAATTCTAACATCCATGTCATCTCCTTGTTAGTATTTGTTGACATTCCAGCCAGGGTGTTGTCAAAAGAGACAAAGAAGAGATTTAGAATTTGTACCACTGCTTAGCAATAACAAAGCCAAAAGCCTTTGAAACATGGAAAACTGTTAAAGATAAGGAAGAACCCAGCCTAATATTAAATATTCTGAATACTACATGTGAATACACTTTACCAAAAAGCTTCAAAATATATAAACCCAACTGAAAGAACATAGCAGAAATAGACAATCTGTTTTTTTTCTAATTGGATAGTCCCACATCCCTCTTTAAGGAATCAATAGAGCAAACTAGACGTGAAATCAATAAGGATTCAGAAGACCTGAAAAATACCATCAACAAACTTGATCCAATTGGTATTTATAGATAGGACATTCTATCTGAAAACAGCCGAGTAGGATACTCTTTCCAAACACAATTGGAGCATTCACAAACTGGACCACTTTCTGGGCCATAATACAAACCTAATAACTTAAAAATATTTTTAAGACCATGCATTTTTTTCACCTTAACAGAATCAAACTTGAAATTATTATAACATATCTGAAAAGTACCTGGATATTTAAAAAATGAGCCACAGAATTCTAAATTGCATATAAATCAAAGAGAAAGTTGGATTTTTTAAAATTTATAGTTATGTATTGCATAATGACATTTCGATCAGTGATGGAGCACACATATGATGGTGGTCTCATAAGATTATAATAGTGCTGAAAAAAAATCCTTACGCCTAGTGAACGCACAGCTGAAGAAGAGTAAGAGGACAAGGAAGCTGCAAGGAAAGCAGCAAAATTCACAGTGAAGCATTCAGCAGAAACTTTTGCAAACCTCAACAAGCTCCTTTAAAAGCTTAAAAATATGGACCCAACACTGGAAGGTTTTCATTAATAGAGGAATGTTCATGGCACACTATGTAATTGCAAGCAAATCTGTGATAAAGAAAGAAAGAAACCAAACAAACCATGTTGAACATGTTTTTGAGAAAAGCACAACCCTTTTGAGAATAGCCTCAGGTCCTTCAAGAGCGATTCCAGAAGAAGGCACTGTTATAGCAGCTAGTAGTAGCTTCATGTGTGTTATTGACCCTGAAGCCCTTCTAGTGGAACAAGACACAAGACGTGAAGGTGGAGACATGCTGATGACCTTGAGCCTGTGCAGGCCTAAGTCAACATGTGTATTTTCAAGCAGCTTTTAACAAAGTGTTAAAAAGTAAAATAAATAAATAAGTAAAAAGTTTAAAACTAAAAAGGCTTAAAGAATATGGCTATAAAGAATCATGCCTTCAAACAGTTGTACAACTTGTTGTGTTTTAAGCTAAGTGTCATTAGAAGAGAGTCAAATGTCACTAAAATTTAAAAGTTTATAGATTTGAGAAGTTGCTGTAATTTACCAAGAAGTGTGGTATGCATGTATGTCACTATCACTCTAAAATACATTATGATGTGAGATTATAAGGCACCAATAAAAATATTTTTAAAAGTCACAATAAGCTAGCTAAGATTAGTGTATTGGTAAAGAAAGAAAAAATATCTTACAGATTCAGTGTAGCCTAAGTATACTTTGTGTATGAACTCTACAGTAGCATACCATGAAGTCCTGAGCCTCCACATTCATTCCCTACACTCACTCACTGAACACAGCAACCTCCACAGCAACTTGGAAGGCTCCAGTCATGGTAAATGTCCTATATAAATGTACTATATTTTCTCTTTTATGCCATAATTTTTCTTATGCATTTTCTATGCTTTGATAAGCAAATATTTGCTATTATATTACAATTACCTACAGGGTTCAGTATAGTATTATGCTTTTTATATTTGTATAATAAGTAGGCTATGACATATAACCTAGGTGTGTAGTAAGTTTTATTACCTAGCCTTGTGTAAATACATTATATGGTGGTCACACAATGATGAAATTGCCTACCAATGCATTTCTCAGAAGGCATAGTTAACATTAAGTGAAACATGATTGTAAATGAAATAAACACAATTTATCAAAACTATGGAGTGAAGTTGAAACAAGTTTAAAGTAAGTTTTATATCAATAAATGTATTAGGAAATTAATTAATTAGCTAAGCTTTAAGCTTAAAAGAAAAAGAAAAGCATATTAACTCAAAGTAAGCAGAGAAAAAGAAAAATAGAGGAACAAGAAAAAACAAGTAAAATAATAAAAATAATAGCGGAAAATCAAGGAAATCAAAATCAGGTTCGCACAAAAACATAAAAAAATGATAATTCTCCAACCCACATGATACGTTCACAAAGGTAGACATGCTTTCCAATATCAGCAGTGAAGTCGAAGTATCATTAAATGACCTTGCAGGCATTAAAATAATAAGGGAACATCATGAAAAATTGTATACCCACAAACAGTAAAATGTAAATAAAACCAACCAATTTTTTGAAAGACACATAAACACTTAGAGATCATATACAAAAAAAATGTATAAACTGGACAGACTTATCTTGACTAATAAAATTGATCATGGTTAAACCTTTCCATGAAAGAAAATGCCATACCCTAACACTATTACTAGAAAATTCTACTGAGTATTTTAGAAAGAAATAAAGCTAATTATACACAAACTCTTCTAAAAGTATATGTTCCAAATGCATATTTATGAGGCTAGCAAAATTCTAAGGTGTTACAGTAAGAGAAAAGTGCAAACATAAGAAAGATTAGCAAATTGAATCTATTACTACATTAAAAAGATATTAGAGTTGGACGTAGTGGCACAAGCCTGTAATCCTAATACTTGAGAGGCTGAGACAGGAGAATCACAGGTTTGAGGCCAGCACATGGTAAATTAGTGAGATCCTGCTAATAAAATAAAATAAAAGGGAAAAAACTCCATGGTAGGATGTCCTTTGTTCATTCCCCATTAATATGCATATATTTATACTGACCTTAAATGTAAAACATTACATATGTGACTGCCAACATAATTTCCATTATGATATGAGACTATGATGCACCAATAAAAACATAATAGAAAGCAAATATTAAGAAAATACATATGTCACTTAAAAGAAATATACCTTAAATAATATAAAACAGAAATTTTGAAAAATATGGAAAAGAAAAAATCAAGCAAAATTGTCTAAAATAAAGGTAGCATTCCTATACAAATAGTAGAAAAAGCAGGCACAAAGCAATAATGTCATAAACAAAAGTAATATCACAAAGATGGTAAATCCACTAGAAAAATAAACATTCTAAATCTGCTCACATGGTATAAGGAGTTTGAGACATGAACCTAAAAGGAAGGAAGCAAATCCATAATCACCATGGAGGAACTTTATTCTGCACTTAATGACTAAATAAAGCAGAAAAAAGCCAGAAAGGATATAGAAGTTCTGAACAAAGCAACATAAAACATTGTCCTTATTTTCATGTATACCACTCTGCAGACAACAACGGAGAATACAAATTCTTACCAAAAGATCATATTTGCTGAGATATTAGGTCATAAAGCAGGCTTCAGATGTTTAAAAAAAACTAATGTATTCATAAGGAGTATTTAGTGATGAAACTAAGCAATGAAATTTTTTAGCAGAGGATTTAAGTTAGACAATGATACAAAGATTAAACAGCCACAAACACACAGAACATGCATATATGTGATTTGGAAATATGCCAAAGACAACGCTAATTTAAAAACCACAAAGAAAATTAGAACATATTTAAACCTGAATGGTAAGAAAGATAGTATCTATCAAAAGTTTGCAATTTATTAGAATAGTGATTAGGAATGCAGTCTTAAATACATAGAAAGGCTAAAACTCTACAAAGTACACATTTTAGGAAGCTTAAATTAAAAATAAACAGATATCAAATTAAATCCAGAATGAGTATAATGAAAGAAATAATAAAGATGAGTTCAAGGACTAATGAAATAAAAATTCAAATATTCAGTGTGAAAAATCAATAAAATTACATGTGGGTTCTATATTTTTAAAAAGTAGTAAAATTAGACAATCTTTAACAAGACCGATAAAGACAAATTAAAATTACTATCAGATATAATTAAAACACATCACTATAATGTGTATGAGTACTACAAAGACAAAACCTAGATTTTATGAGCATCTTTAGTGAAATAAATTAATTCATAGAAAAATACAATATAACACGGAAACACAGGAAGAAATTGAGTCTATAAATTTAAATCTCTCCAGAAGAAAACCTTGAAGGCCAAAATTAAAATGCCAGTTCTTCACAATCTCTTCCAGAGTTCAAGGTGAAAAGATAAGCTTTCCAACTCTTTAATGAGTTTAATAAAATCTTTACATAAACACTTGACAAAGATATTCAAGGAAAGAAAACTATAGGAGATCTCTTGAATAAACGGGGGGGGGGTCTTAAGTAAAATACTAGTGAATTATTGCAGCAATATGTAAAAAGGGTGCTGCAACACAATGAAGTGTGACTATTCTGAGAATGTAAAATTGGTCTAATATTTAAATTCGATTTGCAATGCACAGTAACAAAGTAAAAATGAAAATCCACACAATCATCTCAATAGAATTAGAAATCAACTTTCATAAAAGTATTGTTATAAAACTCTTAGCAAGATAAAAATAGAAGTTTCTTTTTCTGATAAATTATGCAAAAAAATCTTCAGCAAACATACTTAAAGGAGAACTACAGAAAGTGTTCATTCTGAGACTGAAAGACGAGAATATTATTATTATCACTTTTGTACAGTACTCAAGTGGTGCTACTTGAAACTAAGAATTAAGAATAAGAAAAATATATAAACAAGGAGTGCAAAACTTCTATTATTTTAGATAGCATTATTTTTGTGATTAAAATAATTTCAAAGAATTATAGACCCAAAATCTGTCATTATAGTTAATAAATGTATCCAAGTCTCTGTCTATAAAACTTAATCTAAAATAAATTAGATTTTCTAGCCGGGCGTGGTGGCGCACGCTTGTAATCCCTGCGCTTGGGAGGCAGAGACAGGAGGATCCCGCTGGTTCGGAGCCAGCCTCTCTGGCTTAACAGACCCTGTTTCCAAATTTTAAAAAATATAAAATAGGTCTGGGAGTGTAGCCTGGAGGTAGAAGGGCTTCCAGGAACCCCAGTACCACCAAAATAAATAAATAAATAAATAAATAAATAAATAAATAAATAAATAAATAAATAAGATTTTCTAAGGCTGTAGCAAATGACTAGACCAGGAAATATTTAAAAGCTACAATTCAATTTGACATCTAAAATATTAAACTTGAAAAACCTCTCTACATATATAATGTCTACACAACCTATTAAACATAATTATGAAATGGATATGACATATTTGTCTTAGAAAACCCCATACCGTAAACATGTTATCACCAGATGGATGCATATATTCAACAAAGGCCCAGTAAAAATGTAAGTAAATTTCATCTTGGGTTGGCATTTGACTGTTTCTAACAGAATGCAAAAATGCAAATGCCCAAATTAGGCAAGATAATGTTGAAGAAGTAAAATAAATTAGAGTACTTTGCAGAATTAAAAACTACTGTAAACCAGGCATGGTGACACATGACTATAATCCCAGTACTTGTGAAGCTGTAACAGGAAGACTGCAGGTTCAAGACCAACACCAGCAATTTAGGTAGACTAGCAGCAACATAGTGAGATACTGTTTTAAAACGATTTTTTTTTTTCAAAAAAGGCTGAGAGTGAAGCTCAGAGTTAGAATACCTCTGGATTCAATTCCAGTCCTGCAAAAAGAATGAGAGAGAAGAAAGAAAGGAAGAGAGAGAAGGAAGGGAGAAAGGAAGAAAGAAAGGAAAAAAGAGAGAAGGAAGGGAGAAAGGAAGAAAGGAAGGAAGGAAAAGAAAGAGCTACTTTGAAGTCATGGTGATGTTCCAATGTAATAACACTCCAAGGAAAGACAACACCAAGTCAGAAACAGACATACCCTTACATAAATTATGACAAACATTGAATTGCAATAAAGACTGCAGTGCAGTACAAAAGGATTCCTTTTTAGTAAATTGTATGAAATCAAAAGAAAAATGCATTAATTAATATCCTCTCACTGTATATTCAAAAATAAGTTCCTTATGATTTACAGACCTGAATGTGGAAAATAAAGGCATGAAACTGTAAAAAAAAAAAAATAGAAAATACCTTCACAGTCCTGAAATAAACATTTTTTAAATGATACGTTATTAACTGTACTTCCATATATATATATATATATATATATATATATATATATATATATATATAATAGAGCTCTTGAACTTATTTCTTCTGTCTAAATGAAACAGTTTCTCCTTTAAAAATATTTTGCTAATCCCTCCCCTACTTTGCCAACCACTCCAGTCCCTGGCAGCCACTATTTCACTCTCAGTTTCTGAGATCAGATTTTTTATATGCCACATAAAAGTGAGATCATGTGGTATTTACCTTTCTGTTTATAGCCTATTTGACTTAATGTCCTACTTCTTAATTGCTCTTGTAATTACAAAATTTTCTTCTTTTTAAGGCTGGGCATATTATTATTCTAATGTTTAGATACATCACATTTTCTTTACCCATTCACCTATTAGTGGAAAGTTATAGACTGATATCCTATCTTTGCTATTGTGAGTAATATTGAAATGAATATAAAAGTGCAGATGTCTCCTTGAGATATTGAATTTATCATTAATTTGGAGATATATCCAGTAGTGGGATTTCTGGATTTTAGAGCAATTTTATGTTTAATTTTTAAATTTTTTTATTGGTGCATTGTAGTCATACATCTTCATGGAGTACAAGATAGTAGAGGCATACATGCACACATCACCCAATAAGCCTTCTTAATTGCTACTTATTGTTTCTCCTCTTTCATCTAGAGTTCTCCCTATGACCCGTTTCCTCCCTCACTTCCCCATAATAGGAAGACCATTCAATTTCTTACTTTTTGTTACTGACTAATCTCATTTAGCATAATGTTCTCCTGTTCCATTCATTTCTCTGTAAATGACATAATTTTGTTCTTTATAGCTGAGTAAAATTCCACTGTGTACAAATACCATAGTTTTGTAATCCATTTATCTGTTGATGGACATCTTCACTGGCTTCATAATTTGACATATGTGAATTGTGAAACTATAAACATAGATACATATGCATTAGTTTGGTAGTTTAGTTTCCATTCTTTTGGGTAGATACCCAGAAGTGGTATTGCTGGATCATAGAGTACGTTCATTCGCATTCTGCTGAGGATCATCCATACTATTTTCCAAAGTGGTTGCACTAATTTGCAATCCCACCAACAATATATTAGAGTTCCCACTTCTCCACATCCTCACCAGCATTTGTTGTTTGTGTTTTGAATGATTGTCATTAAAGTTTGAATGAGGTGAAATCTCAGGGTAGTTTTGATTTGCATCTCTCTGATTGTTAAAGATGTTGAGAATTCTTTCATACATTTATTAGCCATTTAAGTTTCTTCTTTTGTGTAGTGTCTATTTAGCTCACTTGCCCATTTTTTTGATTGGGTTATTTGTTTTCTTGGAGTGAATTTATTGAGTTCCCTGTATATTCTAGATATTAGTCCTCTATTGGGGGAATAGTTGGCAAAATTTTTCTCTCTTTCTGTAAGCTCTCTATTGAGGTTTTTGAGAAGCTCTTCAGTTGAATTCAATGTCATGTATTGATCCACCTTTTATTTTCTTGTGTCTTTGGGGTCTTGTTGAAAAAAGTTTTACCTGTGCCTATGTGTTGAAGTGTTGGATCTATGCCTTCTTCAAAAAGCTGCAAGTTCTCTGGTCTAAATTCCAAGTTTGATACATCTTGAATTGATGATTCTTGTGCAGGTTAAGAGAGTGGGGGTTTCTTTTCATTTTTCTATATATAGCTAACCAGTTTTACCAACACCATTTGATAAAGAGGCTATCTTTTTTCTAGAGAATGTTTATGGCACTTTTTCAAAAATCAATTGGCATTAAGTATGTGGATTTGTTTCTGAAACTTCTATTCGGCTCCATTGGTCTATGTGTCTGATTCTGTACGAGTACCACGTTATTTTTATTACTATGGCTTTGTACTATAGTTTGAAGTGAGGTATTGTGATACCTCCTGCGTGGTTCTTGTTTCTGAGAACTACTTTTGCTATTCTGTGTTTTTTGTTGTTCCAAATGAAGTTAAGAACTGATTTTTTAATTTTTGGTCTGTGAGATCACTTTTAGAAAAATGGCCATTTTGATAATATTTATTCTGCCTATCCAAGAATATGAAGGATCTTTTCATCTTCTAGGGTCTTCTTTTATTTCTTATTTCAATATTTTATAATTTTCTTTGTAGAGGTCTTTTAACTTGTTGGTGAGGTTTATTCCTAAGTATTTTATATCTTTGTGGGATATTGTGAATGGAAGTGATTTCTGGAATTCATATTCAGTGGATTTATGATTGGCACACAGGAAAGCAGAAGCTTTTTTTTTTTTTTTTTTTTTTTTTTTACGGTACTGGGGATGAAACCCAGGAGCCTTCTACTTCCGAGCAACACCCGCAGCCTGATTTTTTTACTCTTTATTTCAAAACAGGGTCTCAGTGAGCTGCTAAGGCATGTAGCTGAGGCTCTCTGCAAACCTCAATCCTCCTGTCTCAGTCTCCTGAATGCTGGGATTACAAGCATGTGCCACCACTCCTGCTCTGCATTTTTAAGATTGATTTTGTATCCAGACACTTTGCTAAATTTGTTGATCAAATCTGTAAGCTTCTTGGTTGAATTTGGTCTTCAAAGTATAGCATCTCATCTACAAATAGGCATAGTTTTAGTTCTTCTTTTCCTATTTGTACTTTTTAAATTTTCTTTTCTTGCCTTATTACTCTCGTTAGAGTCTCAAGTACTATATTGAAAAGAAGTGGTGATAATGAGCATCCTTGTTTGTGATTTTGGGGGGAATTCTCAAAGTTTTTCCCCATTTAATATGATATTGGCTATGCACCTATTGTATATTTCTCTTATGATGTTGAGGTATGTTCGATTTTCTGCAGTGTTTTTAGTATAAATGGGCGTTGGATTTTGTCAAATGCTTTTTCAGCATCTATTGAAATAATGTGATTTTTGTCTTTGATTCTGTTTATGTGATGAGTTACATAGATTTATTTTATTTTATTTTATTTTATTTGTGATACTGGGGTTCCTGGAAACCCTTCTACCTCTGGGCTACACTCCCAGACCTATTTTTACACTTTTTTATTTGGAAACAGGGTCTCTTAAGCCAGCACAGCTGGCTTTGAACCTGCATTATCCTTCGGTTTCTGCCTCCTAAGTGCAGGGATTATAGCATGCACCACCATGCCTGGCCATAGATTGATTTTTGTATGTTGAACCAGTCTTTCATCCCTGGGATGAAACCTACTTGGTCATGGTGTATGATATTCTTGATGTGGTTTTGAATGCCTATTGCTAGTATTTTGTTTAGCAGTTTTGCAACTACGTTCATCATGATATAGTTCTGTAATTTTCTTTATTTGGTTTTGGTATTAATGTGATGTTGACTTAATAGAATGTATTTGGGTGAGTCCCGTTTCTTTCTATTTCACAAAATAAATTGAGGAGTATTGGGATTAGCTCTTCTATAAGGGTTTAATAAAATTCACTTGGGAAACCATCTGGTTCTGGGATTTTATTTGATGATAGGCTCTTTATTGCTGCTTCAATCTCTGATTGCTATTGGTTGGTTTAATTTTCTATATCTTCTTTACTCAGTTTAGGAAGATTGTATTTATCTAGAAAGTTGTCAATTTCTTTCAAATTTTTCATTTTGTTGGAGTATATTTTTTGTAGTTTCTGACAATCCTCTGGATTTCTACTCTGTTTATGGTAATAGCTTCTTTTTCATTTCTTAGTTTTGTAATTTGCACTGATTCTCTCTTTTGGTTAGGTTAGCTACTGGTTTATCTATCTAGTTTAATTTTTTTGAGAAACTAGCTCTTGGTTTTGTTGATTTTCTGTATTTTTTATTCTCAACTTAATTGAGAATAAAAATATCCTCGATATTAATAATTTCCTGTCTTCTACTGACTTTCGGGTTAGGCTATTCCTGTTTTTCAAATGCTTTGAGTTTTCAAGTGTTTTTCAAGTGCTTTGAGGTATGTCAGTAGGTTACTTATTTTGTGATTTTGTTTTTCTTATGTGGGCATTCAGTGCTATGAATTTTCCTCTTAATACTGTCTTCAAGGTGTCCTAAAGGTTTTGATATGTTGTATCTCTATTTTCATTTGTTTCCAGGAAATTCTTAATTTTCCTTCTTACTTCTTTTATGACCCATTTCTTGTTCAGCAGTATGGTGTTCAGTCTCTACATGTTTATGTGGTTACTCTGGGTCATCTTATAGTTGATTTCTAGTTTCATTCCATTGTGTTATGAAAAGGTGCAGGAGAGTATGCCACATTTGTTTTTATCTTTCTAGTGCTCACTTTGTGGCACTTATTTATTTTAAGGAGCAGCTGAGAAAAATGTTAACTCTGCTGCAGTTTGGTGAAATATTCTGTATGTATCCAATAGGTCAATTTGTTTTATGGCATTCTTTAGGTCTGAGGCATCTTTACTGACTTTTCATCTAGCATATCAGTCTATCAGTGTGAGAGGAGGGTTGAAATCTCCCAGTATTATTTTTGGAGGGATATAAGTGTGACTTAATGTCACAAAGAGTTTGTCTTATGAAAGTAGCTGCACCTGTTTGGGGCATAAATGTTGACTATCATTATTTCCTCTGGGCTGAATAGTTCCTTTTACCTGTTTTGCCTCTTCTAATAGCTTGGGCTTGAAGTCTAACTTGTCTGATATCATAGCTGCTACTTCTATTTGTCTTTGAGTTCCATTGGCATGGATTATCTTGCTCCAGCCCTTCCTTCACTTTTATTTTGTTTTTATCTTAAACTGGAAATCATGTTTCTTGCAGGCAGCAGATGGATTCTGTTTTTTAATCCATTTTGCCACCTTATGTCTTTTTATTAGGGAGATGAGGCCATTTGTGTTTAGTGTGATTATTTGAGAGTTGATTTTTAATTCCTGACATTTTGAGTTTTAGCTTCTTTTTGAGGTAGTGTTTGTTCTTCTTGCTTAGTTGTCTGTTTGAAGGAAATTGTTGTTTCTCTGCTTCTGGAATTTATTACTTGTTTCTTTTTTTTTTTTTGGTGGTGGTGGTACTGGGGTTCCTTGAAGCCCTTCTACCTCTGGGCTATACTCCCAGACCTACTTTATACTTTTTCTTTGAACACAGGGTCTCTTAAGCCAGCGAAGCTAGCTCCGAACAAGTGAGATCCTCCTGTCTCCGCCTCCCAAGCTCAGGGATTACAAGTGTGCGCCACCACGCCCGGCTACTTATTTCTTCTTTGAAGTTAATCTCTTTGAGTATTTTCTCTAGTGCTGATTTGGAAGACATAAATTATTTTCAGGGACCAAAGGGATCAGACCCAGTGTATAGGTAGGAGTTGCTATTCTCCACAACTAGGGCGGGATGAGTCTAACTTCTTCACATTCACTAAGATTGGGTGATCTGCGCTAATCTCCAGAGGTCCTACTAGGGCTCTGAGCTCTGGAAACCGTAGGACTTTTTGGCTGATTATCCCTAGGGACTGTCTGCTAATCTGATCCTTTGCTATGTCCAATAACAAACTCCACCCTTACCTTTACCAGTGTGAACCACAAAGTCTCAGACTCTGGGAGTCTATCGCTTGCTATGGGAATTTCTGCAACTGAGCTGAGTGGCCTCCCACAGGGACAAGAGGTTTATTTGGTGTGAATGAGTGCCACTCTACATCTCTGGAGAGCATGGTGAGCTTGGCAGCCACTGCTGAAAGTCATAGCAGCTGGTGTCTACACAGGTGAAGCTGATGACTTACAATCCCGGTGAACTGCAGCTGCTTACTTTGTTTCAAGCTGCAGCCACTTACTTAATTTCAAGTCATTGGAATTTTTTGCTGGGGGTCTCTGGCATTCCTGGTACAGTGAGACAAGATGGCACTGCCAAAGTGCCCATGGCCACAGCTGTTGAAGGCAGGTGGGGTACTTTTCTACTCTCCAATTTGCCTTCTAGTTTTTTTTTTTTCCTGCCACATTTTTCTTGTCAGTGCTCTGCTCAAATTTATGCTGACTTCCTTTTCTTAGAACACTGTTTTCATGGCAGTAGAGATCAAGTGTTATCAAGATGAATATGTGCTGCTTCTCCCACAAGTGCTTCTTCCCAGAAGTCTGTCTAATTTTTTTATGAACCTCCATCGTGTTTTTCCATGGTGACTGTACTACTGTTTTCATTCCTACTTAGCAGTGTGGGTTTCCTGGTCTTCACATCTTCCCCAACATATTTTATCTCTCCTCTTTTTGATAGTAGCATTAAAATAGCTGTGAAATGATTTGTCATTGTGGCTTTATTTGTATTTTTATAATGGTTCGTGATATTGAGCATTTTTTCCATATACTTACGCAGAGATTTTCCATTTATTGATCTCAGTGATGGATACAGAGTATGTTTACTTTATGAAAATTTATTGAACTGCATCCCTAGGGTTTGTGCACCTTTTTTTCTGTCCATTTACAAAGTTGATCCAAAAGGTATATAATGCTCAACATTACCTTACATCTATGAGGTGTTGGTCCTTTTTATCTGCAAGCATACTTCCTTTTCAGGTGATCATCTATAAAGGAAAGCCACTAATCTCATATAAGCACTCTTTTCTCTAGGCCTCTGAATACTAATAAGTATATCTATAATATTATAATCCTAAACTGGGCTTGGTGGCGCATGCTTGTAATCCCAGCATTTGGGAGTCTAAGATAGGAGGATCATGGTTCACAGCCAGTCTTATCTACTTTGTGAGGCCTTCACAACTCAGTGACACCTTGTTTTAAAATAAAGAATAAAACACAAGGCTGGGAGTATAGCTTGGAGGTAGAATGCCCCTGGGTTCTATCCCCAGTACTGCAATATATATATATATATATATATATATATATATATATATATATATATATATATATATATATATAACACAGTCCTAGTATTTCACACCATCTTGGCCTAGATGAGGAATACTCACAAAACCCTATTCTTTCTCTGAGTTGACTCTCTGCATTTCAAACTATCATTATCTTACCAAATTTACCTCTTCATAGCTGTGTTCTTTCCATCATTAATTAGCATTACTTTCTCTGTGTTCCTGAGAGACATTTTCATGCTAGACCCATAACCATAAAATTAAGCAGAAATTATCAAGTAAGGGACCAAACCACCAGTGCACACCCCAAATATCTCAACATACCAGAAGATGACTAGGATGCTGTGACAATGTACGAGCAATGAGATTCAACAGGGATGCCATCAGCATTTAAAGGACTTAGGCCAATAATCAGAAATAAATAAAATTTTCCTACCTTCTTCCACTCTCCGAGCTAAAAATTATTTCCATGCCTATCTTTTTTTCTGTACAAAAATGTCAAAAAAGTAAACAAAGCTTCTACCTCTGTCTTAGATCATCTATTCTTCTTATGACCCAGGGTTCATTAATTAATCACACTTTTCATTTTATCTTTAGTTTATCATTTCTACTCTTCAAATGGAAAGCACATTTATTCCAATCTCAAAAAAAAATCTCTGCCTTTCTGTCAATAAAAACCATTGCTTTTATCATATTCTTGAGCTCTAAATCTTTTTATCCAGTGCTTACTAGATATGCTCAATCTGCATGTTATACAGACACTTCAAACAGGTTCATTAAGATTCCCTGCAAACTTTCTGTTTGCCTACTCTATATAATGATGTTCTTCTCATTCAAGTCCTCATGCCATGTCAATTCTACCTCCTAAAATATCTTAAATACATCTGGTCAACCTCATCAGTTCCTGCTTTGATTCAGGTTTCTTTACCTTGAAAAATAATTAGATCAGTTTAAAAACAAATCCAATTATACTCTACTTACATTTTAAAATGCTGCACAAGTTTGTACAATGAAAAAGGAGTCTAAATATGTATAAGATAAATAGATAGAAAAATCAGAGGTACCAGACTATAGGCATAATATGATTTATTTTCATACTACAAATCAAACTAGTAAAATTACTTACTATTCAAGTATCCTTTTAACATTTATAAAAATAGATGACGTATTAGATCAAAACTAAAAACCTCAACACATTTCAGAAATTATCTTTTAAAAAATTTATTACAATTATATATGCCACTATTACACAATGCAACTTAAAGCAGAAGTGAAGTAGATGTTAAACAATAATTAAATATCTTATTTAAATAAACTTAAGTCATTATCAAAATAATTTGTTATAGAATATTTTAAGTAATTTTGTGTATATGTGTGTGTGAGTAGCTTGGGATCAAACCCAGGGCCTCACACATGTTAGGCAAATGCTCCATCACTTGAGCTATCCCCCTACCAGCTCCTATATAGTTCTTTTAAAACTATTAAAGACACAGTCAAAACATTTAGAAACAAATCATAGTATTATTTTTTTCAATGGTAAATGAGAAAAAGTTAATGAACTGGGTGCTCACTTCAAGAATAAATACAACATAAATCTGTAACAAGCCTGAGGAAAGACAGAATTAATACAAATAAAAACAAAATTAAAAAATCAGAATATATAAATAAAACATAATATATCAATTAAAAAAAGAAATAGACTAATAATGGTAGCATGGCTTTCCTCTATTTCATAAACAACTACTTGAAAGCCATCTCATTGATAATAGCATCTATACAATCTAAACTTTTAGAAAACAATTTCATATAGACTACTTCATGCTGATTAAAAAAACTCAAGAACATAAAAGAAAATATGAATCAAAACTTAGAATATTATGTTCTTAAATAAAATTGAGCATTCTCATGATGTTTTATCTGTATTAGTTTTCTTCTGCTGCTATAACAGATTACCACAAATTTGGTGGTTACAAAAATACTCTATTAGAGTTCTAAAGGTCAAGACTTTGAAATGGGTCATAATGGGGCAAAAGCAATGAATTGGTGGGCTTTTGTACTCCCTGAGGCCCTAGGGGAGAATAACACCATTTGCCCTTTCCAGTTTCTAGGGGCCACTTGTGTTCCTGATTTGTGGCTTCTGTTTTTGTCTTCAAAGCCAGCAGTGCAATGTTTTCAAATCTGTCTTCTGTTTGTGGTGTGATTTCATCAATTTTATCTCTAACTCTGACTATCCCACCTTCCTTTATCCTTTATAAGGACACTTGCTGTTAGACTGGGCCCAACAAGATAATTCAGGAAAATAACTCAAGATGTATAATTTAGTCATACTTGTAAGGTAACAGACTCACAGGCTTTAGGGATTAGAACATGAGCATTTCCAAGTGGTCATAATTTTGCCTAACACAAATTTTCTGTTTATTTAGAAATGTAATGCAGTCAAATTAATATTTAGCTTGACAGAAGAATCCAACAGTAAATATGGAAGGTAAAACTCAGAAAAAATGTAAAGATAATAAAAGAAAATGATTTTTACTACCAGTTATAAAAAAGTATGATAGCATAATAATTAAAACAGTGAAGTGGTAGCATAAGAATAGAGTCTCTAATAGATAGATGCATATATAATTAACAGTGTAGCACATGATAAAAAGTGACATTTAAGATATTAAAGAAATGGGCTGATTACTCATTAAATTGTGCTTTAAGAATAGGTTAATTATTTCAAAAAATGTGGGAATTAATGTTAGGTCTATACTTCCCACATCATGTCAAAATAAATTCATAATGGATAATAGATAACATTAAATATATAAAACAATTATATTTTAGAGTAAAATATAGATGAATAGTTTTTTATCTTATGATGCAATGAATAGAAAAAATTCTTTCTCAGTAAAAGAGAAGAGAAAGAAAGGGAAAATTTATAGCTTTGAGTATATTAACACATATACACACAAACTTGCAAACATCAATATACCATAAAGAGAAGTAAAAGAAACATAAAATATTGAAAAAATGTATTTTTAACACACAAGAAACTCAGATAGATAAATAACATTTTCATTAGGAAATTAGGAAAGAAATCTGAACTTGTAAAGGTAAAATAAAAATGATTAGTAAATTCATTTTTAAAATACTCAAAATGTTCTGCTAATTAAAGAAATGCAAATTAAAATGGCTATACACCACCATATTTCTCTATCAACTTAGCAAAGTTTAAAAAAATCTTGATATGGTATTATCCAGTATTTGCATGAGAATGGCAAAATGGACACTTATTCACTATTTCAGAGTAGATGTAGGTCGATACAAGGATTCTTGGAATATTTTTAGTAATGTTTTTTATTAAATTCTTTAAAAGTATATATTTTCTACTCGGAAGTCTGAATTAAATCTGACATGCACATAAATACTTTTACATAAAAGTGTTATTTATAATTGTAAAAAAAGAAACAACCAAAACTTTCATAAATGATGGATTATCTAATAAATTGCTATGTCCATAAGAGTAAATGCTTATGTTAGTTACAAATTACATTTTACAGGCCTTTTTAAGTATATGGAAAATGGTCATAATATATTAAGTTAAAAATCATATTGTAAAACCTTTTAAATAAGCTTTTAAATGTATCATATTTGAAAGAAGCCTAAAAACAAAAATATTGACAGTGTTTTTCTATAGATATTGAAGTTCCAAGTTTGGGGGTGGAGGTTAGGTTTTTTCCTCTATTGTGATCATAAGGACATGCAGTACTCCTCCCTTATCTGAGGGAGATACAGTCCTAGAACCTTAGGGGATGCTTGAAATCACAAATAATATCAAATCCTATGTTACTATGTTTTTCTCTAAACATTCATACCTATGATGAAGTATAATTTATAAATTAGTCACAGTAAAAAATTAACAATAACTACCAATAAAATGGAATAATTATAGCAATAGACTATAATAAAAGTTATATGTACATTCCTTCTTCCTCTCTACCTTCCCCAATATATCCTACTATACTGTATTCCTCTTTCTTCTTGGGATGATGTGAGCTGAAACAGGGCTACTTGATGATATAAAGTGAGGCCAGTGATAAAGGCATTGTGACTTACTGTTAGGCAGCTGCATAAGAGTTACCTGAACACATGCACTATGATACTACAACATTGGATCTGATAACCAAGACAGCTGCTAAGAGACTAAGAGATGGGACAGTTTTACATGTGAGTTTGTAGAACAGAGGGATGATTCACATTCCAGGCAGGACAGAGTTTGATGGCAAAGGATTTCATCATGCTACTCAGAATGTTATGCACTATGAAACTTACAAGTTGCTTATTTCTGGCATTTTCCATTTAATATTTTCAGAACACAGTTGTCTCTAGATAACTGAAAATGCAGGAAGTGAAATCAACAGAAAGGGAGAGCTATTATACAAAGACAATGGATGTTAATTTTTATAATCAGAGAGAAAATACAAGGTATTATTGCTTTTAAAAATAATCTTAATAATAAAAGAAAACATCTATACAGCAACTAGATTCCCTCTAATCAAGTGTTGATTTTTGTAGAAACTTTGTCTCCTTACCCTTCCAATTGAAGTGATTCTACCAGAGTGTTTAAGTTGTTTAAATCACTCTGCTCTGAGAGTATTTTTCTCACATTGAACCAACACAAATGCAGTTTCCTCCTTTTCTTTCCTTTCCTTTCTTTCTTTCTTCCTTCCTTTCTTTCCTTATTTTGTCTTTATTTTGTCTTTCATTCTTTTTTTGTGTGGTACTAGGTATTAAATGGAGAGACATTCTACCTTCATGCTACACCTCCAGCACGATTTTATTTTTTATTTGGAAACAGGGTCTTGTTAGTTTGATGAGAGTCTTACTACTTGCTGAAGCTATCCTCAAACCTTCAATCCTCCTGTTTCAACCTCTCAAGTACAAGTATTAATAGACCTGTACTACCATTCCCTGCTGGTTTTCTGCTTCTTTTTTTTTTTTTTTTTTTTTTGCAGGTCTGGGGGTGGAACCCAGGGGCATTCGACCTCTGAGCTACACCCCCTGCCCTATTTTTAATTTTTATTCTTTATTTTGAAACCGGGTCTCACTGAGTTGCAAAGGGCCTCACTAGGTAGCTGAGGCTGTCTGCAAAACGCGATCCTCCGGGTCTCAGCCTCCCGAATGTTGGGATTACAAGCGTGTGCTACCACACCCAGCTAGTTTTCTGCTTCTTAACAATAACGATTTTTAAACACTTTAGGCAATATTTGAGTAATACCTATCTACCTAGAACAAAGCTTGGGACATTTTCCTATTTCAGGCTTAAGATAGATTTTAGATTTTTTAGACCCTGGAATAGGGTTATAATCCTACTCAATGAAGATGATAACAGAGACTGACTTCAGCTTCAAAAAATAATTCTTCAAATAGATGATAATTGAGAAGAATATATAGAAAGAGGGTAGAATCTTTGTTGAATGGATTGTAACTCAACTTGTGTTCTAGCCTCAGTCAGCTTCTGCTGCAAAATAAGACGTAATTCTTCTTTAGTGGCCACATAGCCTCCCATAATTGCTCTGATGCTTCACAATACTTTCTCCTATATGCTTGCAATTTTATATTGATTTTCTTTTCAGCTATTTTCCCTGTTGAAATCTTTTCTATTTCCACTTACATATGGTTGTCCAAGAATAACTGGTCCTGTTTAGTGGAATATTTCAGGTTCAAGGTTTCAAGTTAAAATTAAGATTACACCATATATGCTTTCCCTTTGTGTTGTTCATTCTGCAAACATCTAAGATTGAAATTTTACCAAAGATGTCCTCCTGCTCATGTGTGGCCAACTGGTGTTTGGAAAGGGATCACACCACAATGTGGCCCCCAAATGAGGAAAATTATGCCGTTATGATTAGTAGACAGAATGGAGATACATCTAATGATGGAGCCACTTACAATAAAACTAAGCATGAAAAACAGTGGCAAGTAAACAAGATACTGTGGATGACAAAATGATGAGTTTTCTAAGGAAATATGTAGGCATATGAGGAAAATTACCGTCGTATCAACTAAAAGAGTTGATTACTATCACTCTTCATATCAGTTCCTATATTTTTCTGATTGATATCTCCTCATGTAAATCACCAGGAAACATTTTTCTCTTATTATTCCCTTAATATCAGAACTAAATTCTCATATGTTAGTAAAAGAGAACTTTGCTCAAACAAGTCAAATTTGTAAAAATCTCAAATGTTGTAGCATTTGTTGCAATGTGAGGTAAACAACTATTTAATAGATCAGAAATACTTTTAAGCTAAATATTTTTCTTTCTTCCTTTGCTTTTTATCACTCACTTGTCTCCTTTGAATGGTATTTTAGATAGTGTCCTACACACCTAGAGTCACAAGGAAGTATAGAGCAATATAAATCTATATGCACACAGCAGTTGGTGTGCTTTCATCCAGATCCCACCCCACTACCTCCTCCCTCCCAGTGCGTGTTATTGAGATTAGAGTTGGCAGTTTTGTATATGTACATAGCATTTCTTTCTTTTTTGGGGGGAGGGGGGTTGGAGAATGGAACCCAGGGACATTTGATCTCTGAGCTACACCCCCTGCACTATTTTTTATTCTTTATTTTGAAACAGGGTCTCAATAAGTTGCAGAGGCCCTCACTAAGTAGCTGAGGCTGTCGGTGACCTGCAATTCTCCAGTCTCAGCCTCCCCAATGCTGGGATTACAAGCGTGTGCCACCACACCCTGCTTGTACATAGCATTTCATATGCTTATTTCTTTACATTTTTCATATTTGTTGAAAATTAAAAATGCATCATATAGACACGTGAAAGTTAAAGATATATCTGGTCAATTCACACAGTTTTATTGACCAATTAATTTACACATGGTCAATTTGGTTTGAATTTGGCATGAATAGACAAGAAACAGATGCATTTTGGATATCATTCAGCTACTTTAATCTGGAAACAGTGTAAATAATTGGCATTAATGTGGAGTTTGCAACTTCTATATTGGTTTGACTGAGAGAATTGCTAAGTGCTAAACATTGTTTTGTGTGTTGATCTGTTGTGTAGACATAAGGGATTACACTTGACTTATTCATTCTTTCTCCCTCCACTTCTGAAACCTTATAGTCAAAATTGCATCCAACCTTTTGCACATTTGTCCCGAGTTCATTTCATTGTAACTACACTATAACACATTTGATGTCAAATCTGTACACTCTAATTACACAGAACCAAAAACAGACAAGCCCCTGAGTGCTCCTGAACCAAACACAACCAAATGTTTCCATTTGTGAGTTCAAGATTACTAAGGAATTTAAAATATTTCTGTATTTCTTCTCAATGAAAAAACTGTATACCTGCAGAATTAAGACAGTGTTTTGATAATTTATAAAGCTTGTGATAACAGTTGTTTTAGATGCTTGCTTATACTTTGATTTTAAGCATTTCTTGCAGTGTTTTCAGTAGAAGTCCTTTAGCTTGGTCTTGTTCCTAGAAACTGACTAGCAATAAAAATTAAAGTGACTTGTTCAATTGCATTGCCCAAACTAAAAAAAAAAAAAAAATTGAGATGCAGAAAAAAGCAGAAAAGAGTGTTTTTGTTTTGTTTTGTTTTTTTCATTTTAAAGTCCATTTTAATCATCTAAATCTGTATTCTGAGAATAAGGCAATAAAATTTACTTGACATAAGTATATATGTAGTCAAGTATTTAGGACTAAAAACAAGCCTGGCACTGATTTATGGAATTCTTTGTGCTTGACATGACTAAGGGTGAAAAGGTTTCTTTTGCTAAAAATAATGACACCCATACCTGGGAAAGCATCTGGACGCCACTCACGGAACTGTGAGACTTTGCAGAAAATCAGGCCTGTGACCCTGGAAACCAGCCGGTCCATAATAGGTTCATTTCTTTTTCTCACAGGTTTTTAAAAATAACCTTCTTAGTTGTTGTTTGGCTTTTGAATGCTGAGTGTTGGTGTAGGAAGGAGCCATATCTTAAGTACAGAATAAGATAGATATTCTTGCATAATTTTAATTCTATAAAAATGCCATTTTCTACTATTAAATCAATAACTGTGTGTGTGAGAGAGCATATTAAGTCAATGACAAAAGACAAAAATTTTCTTAGACCTAAGTTTTTCATATAAAATGCCTTATGATGTCCAAGACATCTCCCTTTTGGTATGAGAATGTTGGAGTGGTTACTGTTTTATAAAAAATGAAATATAATGTATATTTTCATATTTATTTTATAATACTTATGATGTATAAGAGGATTGAGGAAAGTAATATTTTCAAGGCATAAATAAACAAAAAGCAGATAAAAGGACAGCAGAGAGTAGACTTCAAATGCTACATTCTTCCCTTTTTTTTTCTAATAAGATTTTATTAAGGAGAATGAGAGGTCCTAAATTTTGTTCTGAAAGCAAATGAATGATCATTACCTAAAAGTATTTTCAGATTCTAAAGTTATTGTCTAAGTAAGTAATGAAATGTTAAGTGAACACATTAGTCATTCTATCAATTCCATAGAAAATTCACCATGGAAGAGATGGGCAATTTTTTCTGATTTATAGAAATTATACTGTAAAACATTTGTTTCTGTTTGTTGTTGCTATTTATTTGTTGTGATTTTAAATAGAGAAATTAGTACTTTTCACATTCTAGTAAGTATTTATGGAGGAAAAGGCTTTAAATGATTGACAATAGGATGTGGCCTATCTTCTTTTTTTCTGATTGTTTATCTTCAAATCATGCAAGGGCACATAAGTGTGTGTGTGCGTGCGTGTGTGTGTGTGTGTGTGTGTGTGTGTGTGTGTGTGTTTTACTAAGGATTGAACTGAGGGGCATTCTACTTCTGAGCCATATACCCCTGCCCCTCTCTGTTTTGAGACAGGATCTCACTAAGTTGAGGACAGTCATGTTAAATTGTGAGGCTAGTGCCAGGTGTGGTGGCGATGGCACACACTTGTAATCCCAGTGCTTGGGAGGCTGAGACAGGAGAATCACACAGGTTTGAAGTTAGCCCCAGCTACTTAGTGAGGCTCTCGGGCTCTCGGCAACTTAGTGAGACCCGTTTTCAAATAAAATATAAAATAGGTCTTGGAGTATAGCCTGGAGGTAGAAAAGCCTCTGGGTTCTACCCCCAGTACCACAAAAATAAAATAAATTGTTGAGGTTGACTTAGAACTAAAAGCCTCCTGTTTCAGCTTTGCAAACTCTAGGATTACACACATGTGCATGTGCTACCATGCTGGCTAAATAATTATAACATTTTTAACAAATAAATAATAGAATACATGAATATAATAGACTTTAAGTATGATATTTTATGATTATCTTTTTTTTTTTTTACAGTGGTGGGTATTGAACCCAGGGTCATTCTACCTTCAAACTCAACCCCTAACCCTATTTTATATTCTTCATTTTGAAACAGTATCTCACTAAGTTGCATAGGGCCTGGACTAAGTAACTGAAGCTGGCCACAAACCTGTGATTCCCCTGTTTCCGCCTCCCAAGTACTGGGATTACAAGTGTGTGCCATTATACCTGGCTCTTATGATTATCTTAATGACAAAGTTCATCACTAAACTTTTGATATTAGGATTTATATATGGGATTTTATGTATTTCTCCTATGTGTTCATATACTTTTGAACAAGGGATAATTGTGTGTGTGTGTGTGTGTGTGTGTGTGTGTGTGTGTGTGTGTGTGTGTGCGATGAGATACTAAGGATTGAATCCAGCTGAATTCTACCTCTGAGTTACACCCCAGCCCTATTTTGTTTTTTCATTTTGAAACAGGATCTCACTAAGCTGCTGAGGGCCTCACTAATTTGCTGGGACTGTCCTTGAATCTATGGTCCTCCTGTCTCAGCCTCCCAAAGCATAGTTCTCTTGGTTGAAAAGAAAATGGCATGCTCTTTTTGCAAAAATATTTTTTCCAGAAGGAAGAATACAAGCAGGGAAGAAGAAATAGAATTATTGCATGGAAAAATAGACCAAGCCAATAATGATCCCAAATGACTTTCTTACCCATTTATATATCTCTTATTTGTACATCACCAGCTACATACAGAATTATTATATAAAATCCAAAATGTACAACCTGAGAAATAGTGTTTACCCTGAAAGATTTTTTATGAGAGTTGAGAAGTTAAATTACACTAGAGAAGAGTTGAACTGCAATGACCTCTAAGTTTCTTGTTCAGTGTCAGGTAACTGTAGGCCTTCAATGCATTCATTTTACAAATATTTATTGAGTACTTACTGCATACAGACTCTGGTCCAGGTGCTAATGACACAGCAGCAAAACAACAGGAAAATTAGACCTTTTGTACTGAACTGAACTGTGGCTCACAAAAGATCAGTCCACCCAGTAAAAGTATATAGTTATAAATGTAATAAGTGTATTTGCAAATATAATTAAGGTCAGGCTCTTGAAATAAGATCATATGGAATTAGAGGGAATCCTAAGTCTAATAATTTATGCCTTCCATGAGAATGTCTGTTTGAGGAGCAAAAGAGGAAAAAGACAGAAAGACAAAAATATAAGAAGGCTATGCTAAGACAAAGGCAGAGATTGGATTTCTGAAGTTTCATGCCAAGGAAGGCCAGGGGTTGTCAGCAGCAATGGAAGCTGTGAGAGAGGAATGGAACGGATTGTCCCTTAGAACTTCCAGCAGGAGCCAACCCTGCTGACCCCCTGATTGTAGCCTTCTGGCCTCCAGAACACTGAGGGAGGAGATTTCTCTTTTTTTAAGACACCCAGTTTGTGGTAATGTGCATGGCAGCCCCAGGAAACTGATACTCCTGCCCAGTTCAGTTTTAGTATGGAGAGACAGACAATAAACACATTAAGTAAAATATACAGTATATTAGATAGTGTTAGAAATAAATACAGCAGAGAAGAGGCATAAAAAGTTGAAGTTATTCTTAGTGGAAAGCCATATTATGTAAGAGTAGCAAACTAATGGCATTCAATTTGGGCTTTCAAAATAAAGAAATGTTTTATAAAAGAGGCAATATATGGTATGATTTTAAAAACTGCATCAACAGTTGGTAAAAGTGAATCATACCAAAAATTTCAAAAAGATGGCACAGCGGAATGGATGATTTTAAGCACGAGTGCCATGTATAAATACCACTATGAGATGTGTGTTGCTGAAAGCAATATTTTGTGCCAAATTGATTCAAAGAATATCATGATTGAAAAAAAAACTTTGTAATTTATATGAAACAAGCACAATATTCCTGAACTACCTTCAGTGAACAGTTCATAAGTTTACCATTACAGCTAGGTGTGGTGGCACATCCCTTTAATCCTAGGACTGGGAGGCTGAATCAGGAGGATCCCATGTTTGAGGCAACCTTGGCAACTTAGCAACAGCATGTTTCTAAATAATAAATGGTGTTGGACACATAGCTCAGTGGTGGAGCATTCCTGAGTTCAATCAAGAAAAATAAGAAAGAAGAAAGAAGTTATTCAGCATTCCCCTATGCTAAAGAAATTACAAGGATAAAGAGAGAACCAAGACTCACTCTCATGGAGCATCACAGTTTATAGAATAAGGCTTGTGCCTAAGAACTGGGTATCCAACTTCTCTCTGATATTACCAGGATTATTCTCTTAACCTACAATGAGTACCGATCCTTTAGAGTAATTTATACTTCAGATGTATGGGGCTTCTCTTCATCAGATTTATCATAATCAGAATTTCCTTCTTCTTTCCCTCATTTTCTTTCCTTCCTTCTTCCTCTCCTTTTTTTCTTCCTTCCTTTCTTCCATCTATTGTTGCTTATATGTTTTCCACCTATCTTCTTGCCTGCCGTAACCTGTCCAAATCATTGCTAAATTCCTCAAATATCTACAGTGCTCTAAAAAAAAAAAAGAAAGAAAGAAAGCAGAGGAAAAATGGCAGCTGTGGGATGCAACAAATCTCAGTAGCTGTACCAAATAAAATTCAACTACTGAGAAGGCAGCGTCTTGACAAAAGAAGAAGAAGAAGAAGAAGAAGAAGAAGAAGAAGAAGAAGAAGAAGAAGAAGAAGAAGAAGAAGAAGAAGAAAAAAGAAGAAGAAGAAGAAGAAGAAGAAGAAGAAGAAGAAGAAGAAGAAGAAAAGGAAGAAGAAGAAGAAGAAGAAGAAGAAGAAGAAGAAGAAGAAGAAGAAGAAGAAGAAGAAGAAGAAGGAGAAGAAGGAGAAGAAATAGAAGAGAAGGAAGAAGAGGAGGAGGAAGAGGAGGAGGAGGAGGAGGAGGAGGAGGAGGAGGAGGAGAAAGATATGAACAAAAACACAAAAAAGGGAATCATGGCAGAAGGAAATCCAATACTCTGAATGCAAGATCCATTGCAAAGAGCCAAAGCACACAACAAGAGCCATCTAAGGCCTCTGGCCCAAAGCGCAAATGCCAGCTTCATCTCTACAGCCCCAAGAAATTCCGACAAATAATCCAAGAACTTGAAGTGCAGAAAGTAGCAGCAAAGCTCCAACATACTTTAAGCAACCAGAATCACACTTCAGGGATGCAGAAAAAGATCCAATAGCCTGTGTGCTAACCAGAGGCCAGCACCCAGAGCAGCATACTATGCCCTCCAGAGACCCAGCCTGCAGGACAGCAAGGTAACTGCTCTGTGTTACTCAGTGGACAACCACCCAGAACAGCTGCAGAGACCCCGGCGGGCTAAGATCTGGCAGACCATCCCCGAGGTAGTCTAGTTAAAACCTCCAGAGACACAGGAAAGGCCCATAGTGCTCAGAGAGGTCATTCTGAGACTACACTGGACGCCCTCTGCCAGTGTGGGTAGTAAAGCAAAGGGCTGGAACAGAAGGCATGGATCCCAGGGTTGGAAGGCGCAGAGTCCATGCCCAGAAAGCACAGAGCTGAGGGCCTGAAATTTCAAAGCACCAGGCCTGAAATCTCAGAGCTCAGGGTGGAGAATGCAGAGCCAGGCCCAGAGGCCCTGGAGCCCAGAACCTGAAGTTGCAGAACACAGGGCCAGAGAAAATAGAGCCTAGGGCCAGAGAGTGCAGAGCCCAGTGTCAGAAAGCACAGAGCCTAGGGTGGGAAAACACAGGACCCTGAGCTTACACAGAACTCATTTACAGTGATACCCAATACCCTGACACCTGAACACAAAGCTGTCAAGGCGAGCAAGGGTCACAAATACTCATGAAATGGGGCCAAAAGCTGGCAATAGGTTATTGAAAAAATGAGAGACATTGGAATATACTACAGAATCTACCACAGTGAACAGACATATAGATATTATAAGGGCTTGGGCCCTATATATGTAAATTATCAGGACTGCTGTTTTGTTTGTTTATTTTTTCACACTGTTGCTAGTTCTTTTTCTTCTTTTTCTTTTCTTTTTTCTTTTGGTTCATTTTTTTTGGCTTTGATTAATAATTGTTGGATTTTGTAATTTGTTTTGTTACTTTATTTGTTTCTTTGCTCCCTCCCCCATTCATTTTACAAGCTCCCTCCCTCTAGCCTATCTACTCTATTCTCTCAAAAATTTTTCCTTACTGTATCTCCCTGTTTTATATTCAGTTATCTCCATACCTAAATACTCTGTACTAACTAAAATAATCCTATTATCTAACCTCTCATTCTCAACCAGATACCACTTTATTATACTTAAATTCTTTTTTTTAACAATTTTTTATTGAACATAAGTAGTATACATTTATACTATATTTGGTGCCCTCTCCCCCCCACCCCCTTCCCCCCCCCACCAATGGTTGTCCAGGTTAACCATGTCTTATTCATAATTTTACACATGTTCAGGTGTAGACCCTCATTAATCCAGATCGGCCTTTCTCCTCTCCTATCTTTCCATTAAAACTTAGCTAGTATTTCCCCTCTAATATCTGGGGTCCTACTTCTTACTCAACTTAATCTTATCCAACTTCTGTACCTATCACCCCAACTCCTCCCCCCTCACTCAACCCTTACCATTGAAAAAAGCACTGCTTACCCATGCATGAACCTAGTGACACCTCTAAATCCCTACTGCTAAGATTGGATCAGACAGATTATCAACAGTCACACACAAAACGTAAGAAGATGCCAAGACATAAGAAAAACAAACCTAAGAACCCTGAAAACATTAGAACTAGGAACAGTGAGGAAATAAAGGTAATCACAAATTCTGACCTACACGAAATTCAAGCAGGGGAATTCCAAATCCTGATCTTCAAAATGATGAAAGGCCACACATAGGTAACAGGAGAAGAAAAAGAAAATGGAGACATTAAAAAGGAATCAGAAAGAGGCCTGGAATGAAATGAAAGATGGCAATACAAAGAAATTCTGAAAGGTTAGATGAAATAAAAATCAGAATATCACTGTTAGAAGACAGTTCATTCAAAAAAGCACAGTCAACAGCATAGAGAAGACATTACAAAACAAAACCTGAAAATCCAACAACTACAGGACAACATCATGCATCCTACATTACAGATAAAAGGCACTGAAGAAGTAATAGAGGTAGAGCCCAAGGGTATTCAAAATCTCTTCAGATAAATAATTTCAGAGAATTTTCCAAACATGGACAGAGACTTGACATAGATGTACAGGAGACATACAGAAAACCATTAATACAAGATCATAAAAGGACCTCCTGATGCCACGTAATAATCAAAATGACCAACACAGAGGCTAAGGAGAGAATCTTAAAAGCAGTGAGAACCAAAGAACAGGTGACATACAGGGGCAAAACAACAAAAATCAGCCCAGACTTTACAACCCAAGTCATGAATGCCAGGAGAAACTGGTATGATGTAATCCAGACCCTGGAAGAAAACAACTTCTAACCAAAACTGCTTTATCCAGCAAAGTTATTATTCAAAATTTATAGAGGAAAAAAAGTTTTTCAAGATAAGCAGAATCTCAAAAAATTTCTTAATATAAAGTCAACACTAAAGAAAATACTTACAGAAATAAATCATAAGAAAGAAAAAATGAAATTTCAGAACCAGAGAAGACATGAAGTTGATCAGTGGGGCAACTAAGCAAAGAAAAATAACATTATATCAAACAGAAGATAGAACACAAAATGATAGGAAACAAAAATCATATTTTCAATAATAACCCTGAATGTCAAGGAATTTAACTCACCAATTAAAAGACATACACTAGCAATGTGGATTAAAAAAACATAATCCAAATATATGCTGCTTGCAATAAACTCACCTGACAGCCAAAGACATTCATAGGCTGAAAGTGAAAAGATAGAAAAAGATATATCATGCCAATGGAGACCAAAAATGAGCAGGGGTAGCAACACAGATATCCAACAAAAGAGACTTTAAGCTAAAACACATCAGAAGAGACAAAGCAGGGCACTTCATTTATTAAAAGGAATAATTCACCAAGAAGATATAATGATAGTAAATGTTTATCCCCCAAATGTGGGTGTGCACACATTTGTAAAACAAAACCTCCAGGACATCAGATCTCAAATAGACCCACATACAATAATATTGGAAGACTTCAACACACCACTCATGACACTAGATCAATCTACAAGTCAAAAAATGAGTAAAGACTCTTCAGAACTAAATAAAACTATAACCAAATGGACCTAATAGATATATACAGAATAATTCAACCAGAAGCAGCAGAATACACATTCTTTTCAGCAGTCCATGGAACCTTCTCCAAAATATATCACATCGTGGGCCACAAAGCAAGCACCAGAAAATTCAGAAGATGTAATATAATTCCCTGCATCTTTTTAGACCACAATGGAATGAAAGTAGAAATCAACAACAGGAAGACCAAAAGAAACTATTTAAATACATAGAAATTAAATGATATACTATTGAATGATGAATGGGTAAGATCAGAAATAAGGGAAGAAATAAAGAAATTTCTGAAATTTAATGAAAATAGAGACACAACATACCAACATCTGTGGGACACTTTGAAAGCAGTGTTAAGAGGAAAGTTTATAGCATTGAGTGCTCACATAAGAAAAACAGAGAGTTGCCATCTTTTTAGACCAAAATGGAATGCATCTGTTTAGACCACAACCTAATGGCATATTTCAAGGACTAAGAAAGACTGTGACAGTCTAATGCCAAAGTCAGCAGAAGGCAGGAAATAATTTGTATCAGAGCAAAAATAAATGAAATAGGGAATAAAAAAGCAATTCAAAGAATTAACAAAACAAAAATCTCATTCTGTGGAAGATGAATAAGATTGACAAACTCCTGGCCAAACTAACCAAAAGAAAGAGAGAATCAACTCAAATCATTAAAATAAAAAATGAAGCTGGGTGTGGTGGTGCATGCTTGTAATCCCCGCACTTGGGAGGCAGAGACAGGAGGATTGCACAGGTTTGAAGCCAGCCTCACTGGCTTAAAAGACCCTGTTTCCAAATAAAATATAAAATAGGTGTGGGAGTGTAGCCTGGAGGCATAAGGGTTCCATCTCCAGTACCACCAAAAAAAAAAAAAAAAAAAAACAATCAGAAATAAAAAAGGAGATATCACCACATACAGTGGTGAAATTCAAAGGATTGTCAGAAACTATTTTCCAATAGACTGGAAAACATGGAAGACACTGATAGATTTCTAAGCACATATAATCTACCTAAATTGAACCAAGAGGATATAGCAAGCCTAAACCAACCAATAGCAAGCAAAGAAGTAGAAAGAGCAATAAAAATTCTACCATCAAAGAAAAGCCCAGGCCCAGATAGGTTGCCAGCTGAATTCTACAAAACCTTCAGAGAAGACTCTAATAGAGGGTTAATATCCAGAATACACAAAGAGTTCAAAAGACTCTATACTAGCAAAACAAATAATCCAGTCAAGAAATTAGCTACTGAATTGAATAGACACTTCACAAAAGAAGAGATGCAAATGGCCAATAGATACATGAAAAAATGTTCGACATCATTATCTATAAGGGAGATGCAAATCAAAACTACACTGAGATCCCATCTAACCCCAATCAGAGTGGCAAACATAAAGAAATCAAATAACAACAAATGTCGGCAAGGATCTGGGGAAAGAGGAACTCTTTTAGACTGTTTGTGGGAGTGCACACTAGGTCAGCTGCTGTGGAGATCAGTCTGGATATTCCTTAGAAAACTGGGAATGGATCCACCATATGACTCGGCTTTACCACTCCTGAGTATCTTTCCAAAGGAGTTTAAATAATTTAACTACAGTAACGTATGCATACCCATGTTTATAGCAGCACAATTTGTATAGCCGAAATATTGAACCAACCTAGGTCTCCATCAACAGAAAAATGGATTACAAAATTATGGGAAATATACACAAAGAAGAACAAAATCATGCCATTTGCAAGAAGATGGAAAGACCTGGAGAACATTATGTTAAGTGAGATCTGCCAAGCACAGAAAGAGAAGGGACATATGTTTTCTCTAATATGTCCAAATTAGGGAGTTTTAGGGATACCAGAGAGACTCCAGATAATGGAAGAGAAATCTCAGCAAAGCTAAAAAGGAAAGTTAGAGGAGGAAGAAGGCTTAGGTGCATTAATGGAGGAGCTACATTCAAATATGTGTATAAGTTTGAAAGTAGTATGGTTAACCTGGACACTCACTGTCAGGAGGGGAGAAAGGAGAAGCGGAGTGGCACCATGTACTATGTGAACGTTTGCCATTGTCAATATGATCCACATTATGATGTGAAACTATTTTGTTCCAATAAAAAGGAGAAGAAAAATGAGAGAATTATAAAACTATTATCTATTGTTAGTGCTATACATCTATCTATCAAAGCAATAGCATCTCTGACTAAAGTTTTGGGGAGTATTATCTAGTTTACTAGGTAATTAATAGTTACCTGAAACATTAAGTGAGCTATGTTCTATGCATTCTGGCTACTTTCAGTGCCGAAAGTTGTATTTTCTGTCAACTCTTTCAGCTTACCACAATCTATAGACCATAATCCTAATGTGAAAAATATAAAATAGGTCTGGGAGTGTAGCCTGGAGGCAGAAGGATTCCATCTCCAGTACCACCAAAAAACAAAATTAAATTACACTTAAATGTTTTACCTAGAAATTTTTGAAGGATGAAGTATATGCTTTCAAATTAATCTCTAATAACTAAAACCCTGTACAGAAAATTAAAAATGCTGTTTTTATTTTCCTTTCTGTGAAAATTTATTCATTAGACATTAAGTTCTGAGTATATGCATTCAAATAAGTCTAAGTTTGTATGTTATTTTAATTCATATTTTTTATTTTCTTTTAGAATAGATGAAGCATTATGACTTACTATCTTAAATCTAGCTTTATGCTGAACAAAGGTGGGATGAGATATGCGCATCATCACACAGATGACCATGGACTCCAGAGTAGATTTTCTTTCTCTAAGAGTAATTATCATCAGATCCTTTAGAAATGTAGGAAACTCCTGCCAGTGGACAAAGAGGCCATGAAAAAAACAGGTTAAATATTTCAAGAAAGAGATTAGGTAGAGACATATGATCATCAAGAACATGATCAAAAGACACAGAAAAACTCCACATATAGTTGATTGAATAGAAGTTGCAATAAATATAAAGAATAAAGAAATGAATGTGGTGGTGCATGCTTATATTCCCAGGACTTGGGAGGCTAATACAGGAGGGTCCCAGGTTCATGGCCAGTCTCAACTATGAGTCTCCCTACAACTTAGTGAGAACCTGTTTCAAAATAAAGAATAAAAAGATAGGGCAGGAGTGTAGCTCAGAGGTAGAATGCCCCTGGTTTCAACACCCAGCACCACAAATAATTTAACAAAAGAATAAAGGACAAGCACATGGTTCCATTCTCTGTCCTATTATAAAAAAAAAAAAACTATAAAGTAAAAATACAACACACACACACACACACACACACACACACACACACACACACACAGAGCAGGGTAGGACCAGGATTCCTGAAAGAAGTAAAACAAAATAAAGCCAGTTTTATGACAGGAAGAGGAAATAAAACCCAAAAAGGGGTTGGGTGGAGGACAGCATAGTAGAATGAGAAGATCAGATTTCAAGGAAGTAAAAAAGTAAGATTTTTACAGGGAAGAATAGTGGAGTAGAGGAAATAAGCAGAAGAAAGCTTGTAGGAGCCATAAAAAATAAAAGCTCCCATTGATGATTTAACAGATCTACCCATTTGTTGGAAAGTAAACTTCCTTGAGTATACATAAAGAATCACTGAGAAACAGTAAAACACAATAGGTTGAACAGATGTAAGAATAGTTTTGTACAACCAGTCAGAGTGGAAAGACCTTTAAATACAAGAGAAAATGTGTAGAGTTTTTAGAAAGATCACCATTTAAGCAAATTAGCTACTTTGTTTCATCCAAAATGCTTCTCTAGACTTCTCTTACCAAAGTATGAAAGTAAGCTTATAAAGGATTATGCTCAATTAAGAGTAACATACCTGTGTGCCAGAACAAAATTCAATGCTCTTTAAAAGACTACAACAAAATTCAGAAACCAACCATATGGAATTTACTGCTTCCAGCATAGAAACTAAAAAATATCAGGTACACAAAAAAGCAGGGAGAAAAAAATCTGTTATAAATTTTATAAATATTCATAAGGAAGTCAAAAACAACATAAAACTACCATGAAGAATGACAAATATATGGACCTCTAAATAAATCTAAAGTGAGAAAAAAAATGTTTAGTGAGATTAATAGTAGAGTGAATACTAGAGAAGAAAAATGCAATAAGCTTGAAAACAGAAATAGAACTATTTCCCCAAAATAAAAAGGTTAGATTAAGAAAAAACAATCATAATTTGCTAGAAAAATGTTTATACAATGCAAATCATCATACATCCATTTGGAGAAGGAGAAAGAGAAGGAAAGAAAATATGAAAGGACGCAGAGAGAGTGCACCTCAAAGAATATTTCACACTAAGGAGCATCATAGGCAGCAGGCCAAAGTACTGTGGGTTAAAGTTGAAATAGAAAATCCAAGTATGATAACTATAATTTTTCATGTTAAACATAAACATTTTAATATTTACCTTCTCATGCATCCTTTTAACTAGTTCTTTTTTTTTATGATACTGGGAATTGAAACCAGGGGTGTTCTCTACCATCAAGCTATATGCCCAGACCTTTTTATCTTGAAAAAGGTTCTTGCTAAGTCAGTGTGCACTGGCCTCCACCCTGTGATCTCCCTGTCTCAACCTCCCAGGTACTGTAATGACAGGAGTGTGCCACCACACCCAGCAAATTTAGCTCTTCATATGAAATGCTGTTTCAAGAGCTTTCTACCATTGGTTCTTCATTTCACAATCTTTATGTGGGAAGGTGTTTCTGACATGGGCTTTTTGTAAATGCTGCACATATGCAGTAAAATGCTGGAAAGGTCAGACACATGACAATATTTGCTTAGTTACTAAATTAACTACCAGGGTAGGAAATTGAGAAACTTTGATATTGAGTATAAAAAGCAGTATGCATTAGTGAGAACTCTGACATTTACATCCATTTTAAAGAGTATGTGAAGCATGATGAGAGATGGATTAAAAAATGTCTCATTTCAAATTTTTGACGTTTATGGATATCAACTAATTAACTTTCCTACAAGCAAGCACTTATCCCAAGCCCTATTTTTTTGATGAACAGGAAGACTTAGCATGGATTTGTCACTTCATTTTTTCTACTAGAACATTAAGATAATAACTGCTTTCCTATCCTGATCTTTAGGATAAGAAAGATATGGATTGGAGTAGAAACGAATCTACAGCCAAAATAAATATGATGGGAAAGGGGGAGACATATGTTGCCATTTAACAAAGCTTATCAAAAGCTATGATATATCATAAAAATTTATATTAGTACATGCATACATGTAAACATGATTTTCTTTTGGTTATTCCAATTAGTTTTTACTTATTTTGTTATCCTTAATGCTTTAGCAAATTGAATCTATTCTGGGTTTTGATCTCCCATGTTCAACTCTGTCAATTTTGGGCCACTCTTTTAAATTAATTCTCTGTCTCCACCTCCATCCATTCTAGTTGTGCTTTTAAAAATGTACAAATTCCATGTCTATTCTAGTTCTTTGGAAACTAGAAAGTTTCTAAGCAACTTTATCATGGTGTCTTCAAATGCTCTCTGCCTGCCTATGAGAGCCTCCCAAGCGGACTGAGTGATCTCCCACCTGGGAAGCTTTGGCTTGAGATCCTTTCCTGGAGTTTTCCAAGTGTACATTCCTTACATCTGGAATAGTCACCCAACAATGCACGTACATACTTTCTTTATGGCAATTCAGAGATACAGTTGCTTTTTCTCTTCAGTTTATATATTTTTTTTCTTATTGGCCAACAGAACATTCGATAAAATAGTTTACCTCACATTCCCATTTACCTCGCTTCCTGAGAGATATAACCAATGCCTAGCATTTAGGCAACGACACTTCTGGCAGATGGACATGCATATAACAAAAAGTCATCTTCACCACTATTTATAATTATTAAATTTTGTGATCTATACTTTTTATTTTATTTTTAACAGCAGGAATTGAACCCACAATCATTCTACCTCTGAGCTATATCTCCAACAGTGTGTGTGTGTGTGTGTGTGTGTGTGTGTGTGTGTGTGTGTGTGTGTTACTGGGGATGGAACCCAGGGCCTTTTTACCTCTGGCTACATTCCCAGATCTATTTTTTATATTTTATTTGGAAACAGGGTCTCACTAAGTTTCTGAGAGCCTCACTAAGTAGCTGAGGCTGGCTTAGAACCTGCACAATCCTCCTGTCTCAGCCTTCCAAGTACTGGGATTACAATCTTGCACCACCACACCCACCTTTATTTTTTATTTTGAAGCAATGTCTCACCAAGTTGCTTAGGGTCTTACTAAATTGCTGAGGCTTGCCTTAAACCTACAATCTTCCTCTCGCAGTCTCTCTAGTACTAGGATTACAGGTGTGTGCCACCACACCTACCTAATCTATATTTAATCTAAGTAGTCAGAAGTTAGAACTGTGGGAAAAAGTTAATTGGGCAACAGATGCTATTGTTATTATCATAATAATAATTAACAGGACAAGTTACCATACCTAAAACTTCTGAGGTTTTAAGAATACTTTGGGAGACTACTGAAAGCTGAAAAACACTTTCATTTTAAAATAATACATTATATTATTTTCTGAAATGATGTTTATCACAGACATAATTGCATATTTTATTTGAATATTATTTATTTAAGATTTACCTCTCAGGATTTCCAGAAAGATGGCAACCAAAGGAAGCAGCACATACCAGTCCTACTGACACCAGATCTTCATTGCCTTGGAAAGAGCATTCTACAAAACCATAAAATACTACTAGTAGAGAAATAACATGATAGGCACAAGGATGGATGAAAAGAAAGGCTAGAAGACTGATCAGAGAACAAAAAAAAACCTGTCTGCCTTGTGGTGGTGGGCACCTCAGCAGTGCCATCTTGACTCACTACACCTGACTCCAGAGACAATAGAAAAACAGCCAAGAACCTGAACTGAGAAGATGCAGATTATCAGAGTTGTGGGCCATCAGTTCTTCCTGTGCAAACACTGGCTGCAACTGTCAGTGGTGGTGGCCAAGCTTGTTGCAACCTCCAAGAATCCAGAGCACTGGAGGGGGGAACCTGCCCACCTTGCAGCAGCAGGTCCCACACAAGCACCATCTAACCTTGGGGCACCCAACTCCAGGGACAAACAGGAGGGCAAACCAGGGACCTGAAATGGGCTTCGGATCATCAGAATTATGGGTCATTCATTCCTCCTGCAAAAACATTGGCTACAATTTGCAGCAGTGGAGACCAAGCTTACCACATGCTCCAGAGATCCAGACCAGCACCCAGAAAATACCAGAAGTGAAGCCACAGTTCCCATGGAAGAACAGCAGCCTGGTGTCCCCAGGGAATAGCATAGCCACAATAAACTTCCTGGGTCTGTGACTTTTCTGTTCAACCTGAAGAAGGTTGGGATAAATTTGCTGTTTGGACATAGCAGAGGCTCAGACAGACTCAGGCTCTGCATCAGTGGAAAGTGTGTGAGGAGACCTATGCTTAACACTAGACCCAAATAGTAGACTCTCCAGGATCACCACAGACCACCCAATCATGGTGAATGGGGAGAAGTCAGACCAGACAAGCCCCAGCTGGGGAGAACAGAGGTTCTTACATTGAGTTTGGTCTCAGAGGTATCCACTACCTGTTGAGGCAGGGAAAGACCGAGACTCCACATCTGTGGAAAGTATGGAGGGTGACCTGTGCTTAACACTAGATCAAGCCCCATTGGCACTGGCCATCTGCATAGGCTGAGAAAAACTCAGGGAACCAGGCTTGCAGCAAGAAAGGTGCCAGCAGCATTTGGTGTCTGCACAGAGGTGTCTGCAGAGGCCCAGCCTGCTAAGTGTTTACATATTTGTAGAGTTGCATTAATTTGTGGTTTGGTATTGTTTTGGGTTTTTTGTTCTTTTTGTGTGCATGTGTATGCCTGGTTTTTGAGCCTTTCCCCAAACCCTCTCCCAAGGTTCTTTCCTTGTACATACCTACTCTCTTCTCTTCATCGCTTTTCTTTTTTTTCCTTCATTTTTCCTCTTTATTAAATCCATTTCATATCACTATACTAAAAACTCCACATTTGTTACTAGAATACCACTAAATATTCCTACATATTCACTATCTCTAATTTCTACCCTATATTACCTTGCCAAACCCATACTCTCATTTTATTTGATCATATTTTTGGCTCTATCCTATTCTCACATTGACAACTTCATTTCCCTCCTCACTCAACCTTCCCTATTGAATACAACACAACTTGCCCTTGGATACACCAGCTGACACCTACAGACTAAGAGAAATCTATCAAAAGCAACAGATACAAACTTCTGAAATCATGAGAAAAAGGAATAAAAAGGAAGCAATGAATTCCCACAATGCTACAATAACAAAATGTGACAACACAGAATTGTAGGGATCTCCAGAAGGTCAAATTAGGAATGTAACTGGAGAGCTAATGCAGGGCTTTCAAAAGTAATTTAGAGAGAGTCTGAAAGAAATAAAGGATGCAATAATTAAAGGGAAGGTATCAATTCAAACTATAAACAATCAATTAAACCACATGGAGAATAGAATCTCCCCCCACCCCAGGAGATGATCACTCCAAAACAAACGCATGGTATATAACTTAGAAAAACAATTTGACAGCATGAATTGGACATTGAAGAAATATGGGCCCATTTAAAAGAGCTAATCTAAGAATAATTAGCATAGAAGAGGGGAAAGAAAGTGAAACCAAAGGGTTCAACAATCTTTTCAAAGAAGTAATATCAAAATTTTCCAAACATAGAATAAGAGTTTGATAAACAGGTACAGGAAACTTGTAGAACCCCTTTTAGACATGATCAGAGTAAAGGTTCCCCATGTCACATAAGAGTCGAACTGAACAATGTAGAAGCCAAGGAGAGAATCTTAAAGGCAACCAAAATAAAAGACCAAGTGACATTCAGAGGCAAAGCAATTAGAATCACTCTGGACTTCCCAAACCAAGTCATGAAAGCCAGAAGGCCTGGAGTAGCATATTCCAAACTCTGGAAGAAAACAACTTACAGTCAAAAAATTTCTACCCAGCAAATTATCTCTCAAATTAGATGGGGAAATAAAAATCTTCCACATCAAATAGAAGGTGAAGGAATTTCTGTCTTTCAAGCCAGCACTAGAGAAAATACTCAAAGAGATTAACTGCAAAGAAGAAATTAGTAATGCACACCAGAACCAGAAAAACAAGATTTTCCATATAGCAAACAACTAAGCAAAGAACAAACACTACCTCAAACAGAAGTTAAATCTCAATATGTTAGGAATTAAAAATCATCTCTCAATAATCACACTGAATGTAAATGGCCTCAACTCCCCAATAAAAAAGGCATAAAGTGGCAAAATGGAATAAAAACCAGAATCCATTTATCTTCTGCCTGCAAGAAACGTACCTTACAAGTAAAGATAGTAACAAACTTAAGGTAAAGGGCTGAAACAAGGTAATCCATGCCAATGGAACTCAAAGACAAGCAGGAGTAGCAACTATGATATCAGTCAAATTAAACTTCAAGCCCAAGCTTATTAGAAGAGACAAAGAAGGTCATTTTTACTAGTAAAAGGAACAATCCAATAGGAGGAAATAATAATAGTAAACATTTATGCACCTAACATAGGTGTAGCTACCTTTATAAAACAAACTCTTTGTGACATTAAGTCACACATAAATCACAATACAATAATACTGGGAGACTTCAATACTCTTTTCACACTATTAGACCGATCTAGACAAAATGTCAGTTAAGATGCCTCAGACCTAAAGAATACCATCAACCAAATGGACTTATTAGACACATATAGAATAACACACCCAACTACAGCAGAGTTCACATTTTTCCCAGCTTCTCATGGAACCTTCTCTAAAACAGATCACATCCTGGGCCACAAAGTGAACACTAGCAAATTTGAAAAATTTAACATACTTCCCTGTGTCTTTTCAGACCATAATGGAATGAAATTAGAAATCAACTATAAGAAGACTCAGAGAAACCACGTAAACATGTGGAGATTGAACACCACACTGCTGAATGATGAATGAGTCATAGAAGAAGTAAGGAGTGAAATCAAGAAATTTCTAGAAACAAATAAAAAAAGAGATACAACATAACAAAACCTCTGGGACACATTAAAGGCAAAATTAAGAGGAAAAAATCATAGCATTGAGTGCTTACACAAGAACAGAAAATCACCAAATAAATAACCTAATGACACATCTCAAAGCCCTTGAAAAACAGGAGCAATCTAACCTCAAAGCCAGTAGAAGACACAAAATTATTAAAATCAGAGCAGAAACCAATGAAATATAGAACAAAATAATACAGAAAATCAACAAAACCCAAAGCTGCTTTCTTGAAAAAATTAAGTTAGATAAATCACTAGCCAAACTAACCAAAAAAGAGAGAATCCACCCAAATTATAATGATGAGAGATGCAATAGGAGATATTACTACTGACAGTGTAGAAATCCAAAAATTCAGAAACTACTTTGAAAAACTATACTCTTACAAAATGGAAAATCTAGAAGAAATTAATAACTTTCTAGATAAATACAACCTTCTTAAACTGACTCAAGAAGATATAGAAAATTTAAATCAACCAATATCAATCAAAGAGATTGAAACAGAAATAAAGAGCCTACCTCCAAAGAAAAGCCCAGGACCAGATGGTTTCCCAAGTGAATTTTATAAAATCTTTATAGAAAAGCGAATCCCAATACTCCTTAATCTAGTTCATGAAATAGAAGGAAAAAAAAAAAAGGAGTATCCCAAATACATTCTATGAAGTCAACATTACAATATCAAAACCAAATAAAGAAGCTCAAGGAAGGAAAACTACAGGCCTATATCTCTGATGAACTTGGATGCAAAACTGTTAAACAAAATACTAGCAACATTTGTTCAAAACCACATCAGGAAAATCATACATGATGACCAGGTAGGGTTCATCCCAGGGATACAAGGCTGATTTAACATGTAAAAATCAATCCATGTTATTCACCATATAAACAGAACCAAAGACAAAAATCACATGATCATTTCAGTAGATGCTGAAAAAGCATTTGACAAAATCCAACATCCATTTATGCTAAAAGCACTGCAGAGAATTGGAATACAAGAAACATATCTCAACACCATAAAGGCAATCTACAATAGACCCATGGCATAATCATTGACCTCAATACAGATGTTCTTTGACCAAAGAATGAAGTGTTGTCTTTATTAATATGAGTTATATTTGAGGTATCTTTGGGGATACTGCATTTTGTTTGGAGCAAGGGTTGTAAGCACTGACACTTATATTTTTATTTAAATAGACTGCTTGCATTACCATTATCAGTCATGGGGAAGTGGATCTCAAAAATAATGTGAGGATTTGGAATTTTGCCTCCAAATTAAGCTGGGGTTCAGACTCATTTCTCTGAAACTGATGACACTAGGCCAGGAACACAGAGGGCTGAGGGTGCCCTAGGATACTCCTGCTAGAATGGAAAAATTCTCTGCAGGCCAAGGGCTAAACATAGAATCAGCCCTATAGTGACAAAAGCTATAGTTAATGGCTTTTAGTGTTTTCTAAGCAACAGATGTAGTGCATATATTATTACATTTAATACTCTTTATGTCTTTATAAGATAAACATTTTTATTCTAATCTGTATTAGTTTTCTATTATTACAGTAACAAATTACGATAAGCTTAACCACTTAAAACAACAAAAGTTTATCATTTTACAGGTCTATAGTTCAGATTGTCTAAGGAGAGATTCAGTTTTCTTTCCCATTAATGTCTTTGGCAGAAATTAATTCCTTGCAGTTGTAGTACTGAGGTCCCTATTTCCTTAGCTGTCAGTTGAGGGCAGTTTCCAGCTGTTGGAGCTCATGCATTCCTTAGCGCTGGCCATCTTCTTTCATATGCAAAGCCAATAATGGTGGGTTAAACCTGGCTTATAGTTTTTTTCTCTCTCCTGCCTTTTCTTCCATTGTACATTTCTGATTGACTATTCTGATTACCTCTCCCACTTTTAAGCACTCATATTATGATATTATGTTCATACAGATAATCCAGGATACTTATGTATTCTATAGTTCACAATCTCAATTCTATTTGAAAAGTTCCTTTTATCCATAATACAACATATTCACAAGCTGGGTATGGTGGCTCAGCAATTTAGAGACAGTCTATTTTAAAATAAAAAAAAATAAATAAAAATGGCTGGAGGTATAGCTCAGAGGTAGAATATCCCTGGGTTCATACTCCAGTAAAAAAAAATGAAAACATATACACCTACATACATAAACACATATGCGTATATATGTATATATTCTCACAGCTTCCAGAGATGAAGGCATGAGCATCTTTGGAGGAGGTTAAAGATATTGAAGGGGAACATAGAATTCTTCTCTCCACTAATGACATTTTTATCTACTCAGATTGAGTAGATAACTGAAACCAAGTTCTATTGATCCTTCCCCAAGAAGTCCAATGAGTTTGGTCCCCTCCTCTTCTCATTATCACTCTGCTACTTTAAGTAATCTCACCTTAATGAGGAAAATATCCTCCTAATTTCAGGTTTGCCTTAAATCTCTCTGATTCTGATTTGTTCTCCACACTGTAACTCAAATGTTTTCTAAATTATATGTGTGAGCATGCCATTCTCCTGCAGAAATCCTCCTATGCCCCCCTAATTCCCTAAGCATGCAGTGCATAGCCCTTCTAACCTCATTTCATCTCCACTTGGAGTTTGGTCTTTAGACATCAATAGACTTGGTCCAAAATTCCAGTCCTACCACTTATTAGCTGGAAAACATTAGGCAATTCTCATATCTCAAATATAACTTCCTTATCTGTATGAATGATACATTTAGTATGTTTAGAAGCCAGTTGCCTAGAAAATGTTTAATAAGTACAATTTTTGTAGTACGTTTCATAGTCGATTTCTTCTCACTACTCATGATGCAACCCAGAATCTAGCTGAACTGGACTGACTTTTCCTCAGGAAGATCCACATATTCATAACTCCAAGTTTGTGTTCATGCAACTCCCTTTATTCTGAAACCTTTCCATACATATTTTAACTTTGACAAAATTCTCACATCCTTTAATACAGAGCTCAGAGTCTACCCCCTCTCTCTTAAGTCTGCCTGATGGCCTTGGCTTTGATGATCCACCTCTTCCCTCATGCTCCTATGATACTTCTTCTACTTATCACCTATGTCAAAATTAATTGTATGGGTGTGCTTCTCTCTCATCATCATGTTAAACTTTTTGAGGCCAGGCCTGTGTCTGACTTGTCATGGTTTCATCACCATCAAGTACACTGCCACACTTGAAAGTGCTCAAAAAATATCTGTGGAATCAATTGTCATAATAGTACCTAAAGCCAAAGTGCTGATAATGTCCTGTGACATTCCTCCCATGGACTCCCAAGTGAATATAATCATTGTTCATAGTCTGTATTGTTACTAATATTATAAACATTATCTCTCAGATCCTCTTTCATGAAAGATAAGACAAATATTCACCAATTATAATTTTTCTAGAGGTTTCTGCAAAAGTGAATTCCCCAAATCAAATCTCACATTAAAAATGTATACATGTAGCCAGGTGTGGTGGTGCACACTTGTAATCCCCGCACTTAGGAGGTGGATACAGGAGGATCCTGCAGGTCCGAAGCTAGCCTCGCTGGCTTAAGAGACCCTGTTTTCAAATAAAATATAAAATAGGTCTGGGAGTGTAGACCAGAGGTAGAAGGATTCCATCTCCAGTACCACCAAAAAATTTACATATGTATATAAATATGAACAGTGGCACTGTGATGAACAATTCTATAATGAAAGAAAGTTAGATGGCAGAAAGATTTTGGTCAGAAAACACATCTTACAAATAAGCTTCTAAGGATTTATCCTAAACATCAGTGACAGGGAAAATTTATTTTAAACAATGAAAAATCCCATTCCACTGTCCCTCTAATGGATGTACTTTAGAGAAAACCAAAGGGAATTTTAACCTCCACATACATTCTATGAACATTTAAATAAATATCTAGGACTAATCTCAAGCGCATTTGAATAAAAAATAGAACAATTTTGATATTCCAAGTTGAATTATTAAGTAAAAATATTCAGTTATCAGATAGTTAATTAAGTGGAACTGACTGTATTCATTAAAATATTTGTTCCAAACAAATGTATTTAACATTCAGATATTATGCAGAATAGGTGACAATTGCATATCTCCATGGAGATCAATAATGGGATTCAGATCATTGTGTAAAGAGTCTGCAAGTTTAATGCAGAGAGAATGTCATTATTATTTCTCTCTTAATGATGGTCATTATGCGCAAACACTGATTGAATTCCATTTGTTACCTGCATTTGAGCTGAGAGGAATAATTACAATTTAAGTGTCTCCATTAAAATTCATAAAAGAATATGAATGCAAAAATTATACTTGAAACTGACAAAATATACTTTGAGGATATAAATTGTGTTTTCTGATAGGCCTCTTAAAAGTATTAAAAATAGCTTCATTTTAATAAGATGACACATAAAGATCATGTGTTATCCTCACCTTTATGTTAATTTTAATGCTGCAATACATGACTAATAATAAAAAGTAAAGAAATTAACTTTTAAAAAGTAAAATCAATTAAACAATGTGCCAGTTATCACTAGTACTTTTGAGGATTGGGTCATATTCATCCTTTTTAAGTGTTTTTCTTTTTGGATAATATTAAAATTACATTTTATCATTCTATATATTGGTGATAACTTCCTACCATAAAGGGTAGTAAGTAGATCCAGGCTGTGGATGCAAATTAAATATGCTGTACTCTTTTAAAATTCATTTTGAATATATTTCTCTTGGCCTGTTGTGTACTGCCCAGCATCTATAATTTGAGATGCACACAGTTAATCACTTTATGAGCCACAGGAACCCATAGTTCTCCATTGATTAACCTGCTTTTTGTCATAAAGTAAGGTGATCCATATAACAGGTGTCATGGGTCCTTATAAGTCTTGTCTATGGGACTTAAATAAGCCTGATGGGTACAGCTGTGAGGCACTGATGCTGCTCTCCAAGTGTTGGGAGCATCCGAGGGGAGAAAGGATGCTTTCATTCTGTAGCAGACACTATAATTCAGGTCAGATATTAAAACAGCAGTGTCTTGAATTTCTATATGTTAATATTATATAATCATATTCACTTAATGACTAGTAAGTATAAGAAAGGAAGTCATAGAATCTTTGGGTGAAGAGGAATTAAATATCTTATCATTTCTGTGTATGCATCTGAGAAAACCAAGGTCTAGAGATGATCACAATGCAATTTTTTGAAGGGTTAGATTTAGAAATAGAACTCAGGTGCCTTGCCTTTGACCATAACATTCTTTATAAATAATATTGTTGGGCATTACTATCTGTTGCTATATTCATTTTTGCCTTTTAATTTTGTCTTCCAAATATAAAATTTAAAATATATGTCCCCTTAGGTATTATTTTCTTAAGGGAAAATAAAAAGTCATGTTTGTGACCAATTTTATAAGTATAATAAAATACATTTGATACAGTCACAAAATATAAATGATATTCTTCTAAATATATGAATATTTTAGACTGCCTAAAAATATCATGGCATATTATGGTTTATTTGAGTATATATTTCTATCTTATCACTTTGATCATTTTGAGGTTAAATGCAGAACCTGGAGTTATTCTGGGTAGGATCTGCCCAATGGCCATAGCATTAAGTAATATTATAGGAGATTTTCATTTTTCTGAAGGAAAGGTGAGGACTCATGTTGGCTTGTGGAAGAGGAAAGACAAGACTCCCATCACCTTCTTTCCTCGCTGAGATGTGTGAAAACCATGTTTTTAAAAAGAAGAGAAAACAAAAGGAGAAAAAATGTGAGAAAAAATGTGAGAAGAAAGGAGACAAATGAGAATAAAAAAGGAAAATTATGATATTAGACTTAGAGATTAGTGACATCCCACTGAAATAGCAAATAGAAAAAAATCTATCTCCATTTGTGAATCATCTCTCAAAGATTAGAATCCTGAGCCAAAAACAATCCTCTTTTTATAGTCTAAGCAAAACACAGATGATATATCACTCAGTAACTGAATGGTGAAAATTCAAATTTCATCTGACACAAATAAGCAATAATGATTGTACTGTCATCTAAAAAAAATAAAGGAGAAAAGGGACCTTTGT